>NW_027130349.1:14140000-14301808 GCF_026122565.2 Emydura macquarii macquarii
AAGATGAACTTGAGGTTCTCAGTGATAGGCAGGAAAATGCACATTTGAGGTGGGTTGGACATGTGATAAGAATGATCAGCACAGAACTCATGGGAGGAAGAGGTCAACAAGAAAGGATGTGGAAGATCAAGGATATGATGGAAAGACTCTGTCAAGAGAAGTTTGAAGAGAAAAGGTCTGGAACTCCAAGACTATGAACCCATGTCACCGACTGGAAGGAGTGGCAAAAAATCATGGGCACCTCCAACTCCCTGTGAATAGGAAAAGGCGTTGACAAGTGAAGTGAAGTACCTTGAGTTGAAGTTTCTTACATAAAAATATAAAAACTGTGGCTGTGACTTCAGTTTTAACTTTCAGACTCACATGACTGATTTGTCTCTATACTAAACACTTCAAACATGAAGTAATGCTACAGATGCATCTGAAATTAATTCGTGAGGGTGAGGTTTGGGGTTCTCATAATGTGCCATCGTGCCAATTTTTTTCTTGGTTCCATGCTTATCCCAACAAGGCTTTGCTCTACAAACTAGATGTCAGAGATCACTAGACCCAGGTTGCAGACTTTAGACTGTCCACCCAGCTCTTAGTTTAACACCAACAAATCTGTCTCCAAGACAGCCATTTAAATATAGCTAGCTGTCTGATTGTATTTCACATTGTTTTTGTATTCTGGTAGGGAAGTAGCTTCAAACTCTTGTCTCATTCTGTACAAGGTTAAGTATCTGTTCAGTTTCCATGCAGGATATTTGTAAAACAGCCACAAGTAATTCTCCACATTCATTAATCTTGCATTTTGGCGTTTGCCTTGAGTCTTTTCTTCTGATATGTGAGAGACTTCTGTATTACAAAATGTAATCAATTTCTTTGGCATCTAGAGAGGAAGGAAGATCAGCTCATCCATTTAATCCTGTTCTGCTTCCTGGACATGGCTGTTTCATTCTCCTGGGAGCCAACCACCAAATGCGGGGGGTGCCTACCTGCAAATGTCATCTGAGTATTTAAGATATGTGAGACTGCTTCCAAAGTCCTTGAGTCATTCTAGGAAGATTTCCATAAGTCTAACTCAAGACCAGCCTGGAATGCTTCAAAGGGTAAATCCTGAAAGCAGTGGCCTGATTAGGCCGTGGCTACTACCAAGTACCAAGACTCTATCAGCACTGCAAGCATTGGAGCAGACCCAGATTTCCCCGTGTAGATTCACCTCCAAAGTATCTGATGCACTCACACTCGAAGTGCAAAGGTTCCTCAGATTCCAGATGCACTTGAAGCCTCAGAACTTTGTCAGTATTACAGAGTTCTGGCGCATCTGATGAGCTGGAGTCCTCCAAAGAAGAGATCAAAACTAAAAGAATTGAAAGGGCGAGTACTTCTGACATATCATCAGTGTCCCTAACTTTTTGTTTTGTAACAATATATTTTAAATGCCAGTGGGCTCATTTTGTACCTTCTCTGTGCATGTTCATTACATAGGAAATTGCATCAGAATATCAGTATGTGTGCCGATTTAGCCAAACTTTGTGTTCTTCTGAGGCTGCCATAAAATCCTCAGTACAGACTTCAAGGTATCCCTCTTGCTCTGCTTCAGGATTGGTGGGAACCTTGAGTGCAGTTGGAATGCTTTTATTTTCACCAAAATCAATGGCAACTACAAGGAAAGGAAGAGGAATGCTGGCTTTTATGTTGACTGGTTTCCAGGGTGCATTATATACTCCGTACCCAGGTCACTTTGCCCCAACGATGCAAACTAAAGCCCATGAGTCCTAAGTCCCATTTTCAACAAGCACACCAAAACTGTTTTTTAGCAGTTTTGGGACATATAACCAGCTTCCTGCTTTCTGCAAGGAGGACGACTTTTACAATTGTTGGCACTTATATTTAAGTGGAGTGTTCATATGCAATTACTGTTGAAACATGCAGGGATCATAACTTTCAATAATACATAGGGTATTAATTTAGTACTAGGAATTAAGTTTACCCACTGCATTAGGCTCTAAAACTTTAATGTAATCTATCTAACTTTAGCTCTTCTTAGATGCAGTGTTCAGAGATTTTGATATGTCATAAGTTATTGTGACTAGAACCATGTCTATACTAGCAGGCTTCCAGTGGCACAGCTGTACTGATGCAGCTGTGCCGTGTTCCGACAGATAAATGATCCCCCAGAGTCCATAATGAATCAATTGGAAATAAATGAGTTTAATTATAAACACAGGAGTAATATAGGTTTAACTAGTTATAAAAGGACATAAAAACAATTAAGCACAAAACATAAACTCATATAAGAAAGTATTAAACAGAACTAGTTATAAAAGGACAAAAACAATTAAGTACAAAACATAAACTCCTATAAGAAAGTATTAAACAGGCAACTAACTACAAAGACCTAAACTAATATTAACCAGACAGTGGTTCCTTGACCAGGAATCAAACCCTGGTCTTCCACATGGTAGACAGGGAGACTTACCACTATGCTACACAGACAACTAGTTGCTTGTAGGAAACAGAAAGGGGTTATGCAGACTTAACTGAAAAGCACAGAGGCAGAAGCAGTTAACTACAGGAGGGAATGCTTTCACATAGAGATTTCACAGACAATGAGTTAATTACAGGGCACAGAAGGGGGGGAGTCACAGGGGCAGCTAACTGCAAAGGGGCAAACGGGGTTTAAAACAGAAACTGCACAGGGGGGGTCACATGGGCAGTTAACTGCAAAGGGGCAAACGGGATTTAAAACAAACTAAAAGAGAGAGAGGGTTAGCAATGGGGGGGGAGGGGTGGCTTCTGCTTCCAGGGCAGGTTTAAAACAGAAACTGAAAAGAGAAGAGGGTTAGCAATGGGGGGGGGGGGTGGCTTCTGCTTCCAGGGCAGGTTTAAAACAGAAACTGAAAGGGAAAGAGGGTTAGCAATGGGGGGGCGGCTTCTGCTTTCAGAGCAGGTTTAAAACAGAAACTGAAAGAGAGAGAAGGTTAGGATCTTACCAGTCCCAGCAGGAAAAGTTGCAACATAACCCCTGAAGCTAAATAGCAACACAGAGCAGGCTTACATGTTCAGAGTCCGGATTCCGGAGGGAGAGGGAAAAAACAGGGCAGCTGGTGTGTCTAGCAGATGGTGAGTTCTCTCCCTGGAGCCTGGGGCGTGCCCCGGCTTTATACTAATCGCTTCAGGTGGACAAGGTTACTCCTGATTGGAGGGGAGACATTTGAATCAGGGCAAACCTTTGGCTGGGAGGTGAGCCGACCGTTAGGGTGGCTGTGCTTTCAGTCAGGTAGACAGCTGCTCCCAGTCACCTGGTCAGTTTCAGGAGGAGCGAGGAAATTGCCTAATAAGGTCAGTTTCAGCAGGAGTGAGCTAATGGCCTAATAAGGTCAGGTCGAGGTTTTACTGATGCACCAGGTGGGTAGGTGGGGGCAAGAGGTGGACATATCAGGTACTGTGTTGCAACATGCCGCTGTAAGATCACTCGTGTAGCTGCTTTTTACCGACAGGAAAGAGCTCTCCCATCAACATAATAAAACCACCTCAACTAGCGGCGGTAGCTATGTCAGTGGGAGAAGCTCTCCTGCTGGCATAGCTTTGTGCACACTACCACTTATGCTGGCAAAACTGTTGCTTGGGTGTGTATTTTCACACCTCTGAGCAGCATAAATTTTGCTGACGTAAGTGGTAGTGTAGACGTGGTCTTAAAAAGAGAATTAATGGTATAGATTTCCAGTTTTGTATGTGAGTATTCTAGTTCTTACTTGCTTTTTTATTCTTTGTTTAGGAACAGTATCTTAATTCTTGTGAGTCCTAATCCATCACTTGCCACAAAGCCTTCAGTATTTCCTTGGAGTGGTCTAATTTATATACATTGTGACAGTGGACAAAAGGTAAAAGTGATTTTCTTAAAGATTCTGTGAGGTCTTAAGATAATTGTTGATTGCCATATTGCTAAAAGTCGGTTTAATTTTGGGACATGAATTCATTAGTTTACCATTCCACTAAACCTACCTTCTACATGGAAGCCTGTTCTATAAGCTTGTAAAGATATTAAAACTATATGGGGATAAAACTATTCAAGTAGGGGTTTATTTAAATATAAAGAGATGTTACTGACAATGGGGAATATTTCATTTAATTGAATAGGTTAAAGATATTGTTTTGGGTTCTTAGTTTGACGGGTTGTCAATCCTTGAAGAAGAATCATGAGGGCAATCTTTAAATTGACAGTTATATCTAAAATTGCCACACACCTGTTAAGCAATCACACATTATATTCATACTTTAATTTAGTATCTCTCTCAGCAAGTGTGACATACTAAAATAGGAAGAGCTAACATAGGTTATTGCTAGACGAGTGGTGAGCACTTGCTCGTCTTGGGCCTGATTCAGCAAAACATATCTAGTTTCTTGGAGTCAGCAGAACTCTAAAAAGCAACAGACTAGGGCTATGGCAAGGAGTCTACAAACACCAGTCTTTTCTGTCTACCCGCTTCTATCCAAATAAGAATTTTTTTCTGGCAATATATTTTGAATTAAGGAATTTAAATACAGAAATATCACTAATGGAACAAAGTTTGCATTCCATTGATTTAGTACGTTTAAAAGCTGCAAGGTATCTTGTGAATCTGTCAAAGATATTCATCAGTCAATACTACACAGTTGAATTAGCTTGAGAGGTTCCTGGAATATCTTCATATAAATATGGAAAAACACATAAGAAAACTTCATGCACTAATACTAATTAGGGATGGAAAAAGACCTGTTGCATTATCCAGTTCATCCTTCTGCCAAATATAGGATGATTCCCTGTGTGGTATGTTTTCTAGTGTTTTTCCAACTTATTTTAACAGTACCAAGTAATGGGGGTTACACGTCCTGTGGGAAAGTATTCCACAATATGATAAGAGTTCACTGTGTTTAGTGTTTACAATACAAAGTTGGTGTGCAACAGATATGAACTCAAACCATTTAAAATTCTGAATAGAATGTTAAAAACTAAAAAAAATCTGATTAATACACTATATCACAATAATTCCATAGAAATATCTTGTATATCCTAATTAAAAGTCCATCACTCATGAAATGAACCAACCTCTTTAAGTATTAACATCTGAAGCTAAGAAAAGTAATCAGAGGTTTGAGAAATTTTTAAAATTGTAGTGGTGAGCTAGGGCTAGCTGATAAATGCCTAAGTAATTATTTTTTAGACTTCCAAAAAAAATTAAACATCCGAGGGTGCCCATCAAATGCTTTGGATGCCTATCTATACTAAACTAAAATATGCAACACAAAAAGTTGAAGTACTTCCTCTTGATTGGAAAGTCACTTATATGAGAAGTCATATACTAACTGAATTGCATTATAGAAATGACGATCTAAATCTCAGATTGAGTAAAATTTTGTGAAATACTTTGACTACGATCTCACTGCCCAATATAGTGTAGACTCTTTTATAATGTATTTGCCCAAAGAGGCAAGGTAAAGTTGCTAAGATTCAACTGATGCAGTGCTGTCTTAAAATCTTCAGATGTTTCAGTGACTTAGCGTTTCTACAAGCTGCAGCAGAGCTTTGTCAGCTTTCACTGCTGTCTTTGAGATCCCTGTGTTCAGCAGTAAAACTTGAAATAATTTGTTAAATATAACCATGCTGCAGCTTGGGAAAACTAGAGGTAACAGCAGAGACAACCACTGGAATTGTTTGCTGCAAAAGTCAAAAATGAAGGCTATTGGAAAGGGTAGTAGCAGAAACTTCACCTTGCAGCAGCCAGTATTCTCCGGGAAGGAAAACAGAATAATGTTCTTCCAGCTGCCAGAGATGGCTTGGTAGGCAGGGCTTCGGATTCTTCCCCTACTAGCTGGAGGCTGATAGGAATTGTAGCAGCTGGAGGTGGGTTGGGTGTTGGCTTCTTGCTTTGGGCACTGCCTTTCGGTGATGGGGCTTCCCATCTTGCACAGTTCTCTGTGGCCAGTAAGCCTAGTCCTTCAGCTATTCAGTGACTAGTAAAATTTCCAAATCAGTATTTGGGTGCATGACTGGGGATGGGAAAGAGAAAAGGACAGAGTGATGGGATAAGATAGAAAAGTACAGTTTTTAGAGATGTTTTGGGAAGAAGAGAGAGGTCAATTATGGGAGAATGGGGGAAGATGAGGAAGTGAGAAAATGGGTTGTGCAGAAATCAACTCAAGAAGCACCATGCTCTGTTGAAGAAAAAAATGGTGTGAAAGCTGGAAAGATATAACAGAAACAATGAATGTAACAAATAGGGGTTTGGTCAAACTGTATTTGGCCATGCAACTAACTTTAACTATATGGGAATTTGTTCATTTGCTTAAACACTATTTTGTGGTGTTTGACCTGCCAAACATGATTAAGCAAATAAGTAACAGATTAATACTTGTGGAATTCAAATATGTTATTTGACCAGCACTTATTATTATGGTAGGCACATTTAAAGTTCATTCCAATTTGAGGTATTACCATTTCCAGATGTATTCTCCATTTTAAGTGTAGAGAATGTCACTGTAATCAGTAGTACCTCTATCCAGAGTATACTTTAAGAATATTCAGAAGTCTGCATAATTTATTTTTAAAAAACTACTGGTAAGAGGAAGAGGCACATCCTCTTTGAGGTGGCATAATGTCACCAATATTTTTCATCTTGCCTATTAAGTTTAGTTCTCAGGCTAGTAGGTGTTGGGTGAATGCTTCCATCCTTGTTTGCAAAACATTCCGTTTACAATGTATACATCATTTTAAACTTAAAAAATGAGACCAGATGTCTTCAAAAATGTTTAAGGGCATCTGAAAGTGTTTTCCCCCTCAAGTGAAAGTGTCATTTCTAGTTTTAGGGGGGAAGAAAATCTGGTAAACTACATATGGAACCACCTGTCTGAAACTACAGGTATTTTGACACTGTGGTGGAATCAGTGGTTTTCTAGTATAAACCACTTTACAGTCAATTCCAATATGTCTTTGTTTTCTGTCTTTCCTCCAAACTATTTTTCTTTAATGGTTTACTTACAGGAGATTTTTTAAACTAAGGATAAACAATAGGACGGCATATTTACCGATGTGGGAAATATACTTTTTAAAATCTAGTTAATTTGATTTATAATAGTATCAGCTCTAGAGAGAGAATGAAAGGATAATGCAACTAAAAAGCTTTCAAAAGTTATGCTATTCTGCTCTTCTGACCATGCTTACTCATGAATTTTCAGTTGAGAGTTTAATACTGGAACACTTAGTCCATAAAGTAGAAGAAACATAATGATTCTGAGAGTGCTTGCATATGTCCATTACACAGTAGGTGTGTGTGCATCAGTGTAGGAGAGTTTTCCCTAGCAGTATCCGTAGGGGCAGCTCCACCATCCTTGTCTCTTTTTGCTCTGTTCTAAGGGTATAAAGGGTGGCATTGTCTCATTCCTACTTCAGTTCTTACCATTTGTGGTCAGTAGTTGGAGTGTCTGGGTTCACAAGTTGTTTAAGAACTAAGTATCTTTCCTAATGGTTTGCTGGTCCTGTGGACATATTTTTATTGTATTTCTTAGAAATCTTTTATTTTTGTTTCGCTTAGAGTTTTTTAGGCTTAGTCAGGCTCCTGGGTCTTGGTGGTTACCAGCAGACCTTAGGTCACAGTCCTTGGGCTTTAAACCTCATTTAATTGCTGATAGCCCATGCCATCAGTGACACTCATTCATGCTTTCTGAAGTGCTTAGACAAGAGGCACATTCAAGACAAGAGTTCCATCTGCAAAGGGCTTTAAAATCAGAGCAGAGAAACAGAGAGAAACTACTCCGGAGTCTCCTCATGGGGGCTGCCTTAAGACTAGCATCTGAGCCCCATCGTTCTTCAGAAAGGGCTTCTTTGAATATTTCTTCCAAAAGCACCCCCCGTACTTTATCTGCCAAGAGAGGTAGGAGTAATCACCGTTACCAGGTCCTTCTGAGAGATCGAGGGGTTCAGAACCGTCTCGCCATCAGAAGAGGAAGTCCGCATTGGGTTCATCAATGTCTCAAAGAATGTACTCCTTTGAAAGCCACTCCAGTACCAATGCTAGAGTATGTCCTTCCTGCTGCTCTCCAGTGCTGTCTTATATGGTCTTTCGTGACCCTGAGCCATTAACTCCAGGGGCCATCAAAACTGTACAGCTACTTGCTGTAGCTCAGACGTTGGATCACTCTTCACTGATCATGGCAGAACCATCGTCTTTCTTGGTACTGACTATGCCAGAAGCCTGTGCTTTGGTGAGAAACCTGTATATCTCAGTGGCAGTCCAGGATGTCCTACTTAATAGCAGGAAACCTTCTACCAAGGCTCCTTACATGAGGAATGAGACAGTTTTCTTTCTAGGCAGCTTCCTAAAACCTGTCACCTTCTTCTACATTCATTTAAGACATTTTAGACTTTCTCTTACACATCAAGCAATCCATTCTGTCCTTCAGCTCTCTTAGAGCTCATTTGGCAACAATTTCAGCATTTCATTTTAAAAACTCAGTGGTAAAACTGTGTTCACTAATCCAGTCATGGCCAGATTATTTAACAGTCTAGCTAAATTATTCCCTCTTGTTTGTGACCTAGTGCCCATTTGGGACTTTAATCTAGTATTGTCTTCTCTTGTGTCCCCCATTTCAAGCTCTTAGCATGTTTTTTGTTTCTGCATCTCTCTGTGAAGGTAGGCTTCCTTATAGCCATCACTTCAGCTACAAGAGAGTGGTAATTGCAGGCACTTGTCACGGATCCACAGTACACTGTTTTTTATATGGACAAAGTTCAGTTCAGACCTCATCCAAAATTTCAGTCAAAGGTGGTTTCCAGTTTACACCTTAACTTCTATACTTAACTGTTTTTCCACAAAGCCACATCTTCACAAGGGTGAAGAAAACTGCATCCCCTAGATGTGCACTGAGTTGTCATTTTACCTGTACAGAACAAACCTTTCAGGGTCTATACCTAGTTATTGTTTCCAATGCAGAATGCATGAATGGACACCCAATTATGATTCAGACTCTCAAAATGGATTACCGGTTGCATCTCTCTTACACTGCAATGATCAGAATGCTTCCTGAAAATTGATAGCACTCACTGCCACGGCATATGCTCCTTGGCAGCATTTGTCGGGCATGTCCCTATTTTGGATATTTGGAGAGCAGTGATGTTGAATTTTGTCAACACATTTATTAGTCACTGTGCTCTTACCACTGCATCAAGAGGTGACACAATGGTGGGAAAAGCAATCTTGAAGGCCTTCTGGTTAGCCTCTGAGACCCTCACTCAACACATTTTGATAAAGAGCTTCACAGTCACCTATAATGTAGTGGACATAACCAAGGACTTGAAGGAAAAAAAAAAGTTTACTCATTGTAAGTTTACTCATGCATTGTATATGTCCATTACATGACCTACTCTCTTTCCCCAATGCATTGGAGTCTACCTTTCACTTTCAATGTAAAGAAACTGAAGGGCGGGGCATGGCAACTACACCCTTTATACCCTCGACACAGAGTACCAAGAGAGAGGGGGACCGAGCCACCTCTACAGATACTGCTAGGGAATACTCTGTAGATTCATGAGATAGACACACACCTGCAGTGTACTAGAGATATGCAACATATCTCTAAGAATAACAGTTCCAAGAAGGTGAGTAACCTTTTTTCTATTAGCTAAAACCATCAATACATAGTTACTGCTTTTGTACCATTGAGGCATGATTTTGAGATGAGGGGCATAAGCAGAGCCTATTGTTGGGATGTGTGTGGCTCAAGTAAATAAGAACTAGCCATTTTGATTGACCTATAATATAGCATTGTTTTTTTCTCCACCTCCCCTCCAAATTTGTGTAAAAGCTCATTAAAGTTCAGATTCAAGAAGACATTACCCAAGATATATCTTCAACGGGCTTAACATCTAAAAAGCTTGATGTCCTTACACCAGCATCTGAGTCTATCATTCATATGATAAAACCACTTCCAAAGCTACCCTCAACAAAAGTTGAAATAAGGAACAGAACTATTGTTTTTCCTGAAACAGGATCTGGGGAAAGCTCAGGTAATCTCAATTATTTCACAAAATTACCACTTCTGCTAATGTCAGATGTTCAGTATTAAGTTTGCTACATTGTGAGAATTAAAATAACTTTATCATTTTTATTCCTTTAGTGACTAGCATGACTAGCTAAACTCACTCTTTCGATGTAATTTCTTGTAACAGTAGTTCTTGTGGCAGCTTTGTCTGCAGATCTCTTAACTTTTTTTAACACGATACAACCACATACATTTCTGGCAGATTGTGTTCAAATATCACAATGTTGAGAAGGTTCATAGCTAATGTTTCTCTTAGAGGGCATTGTTGGTAATGAAGTAGATCTGTGAATCCTCAGTCTGTTTCTGTAAGTACAAGAATGCTCAAAATCACCAAAACTACTGTATTAAATTGCCTCACTACTCAGTATCTTCTGAAGTTTCACCAGTATCAGCCATTAGTTTCTTTTTTTTTTTTTTACAGCTAATAGATCAGAAGTTACATAGTGGTGTGTTGTCTATAGTTTACTGAATTATAATACTCCAAGACTTCTCTAGGCTTACTCGATGAATTCATTTTTTCCTATATTATTTTTGAGGGAAAACTAAGTTGTTTGTGAGACTGAGATGGACGTTTTCTTCCCATTACTCCCCCTGTGAATGTCTGCCTAGTTAAAATATAAGCAGCTCAACCGTTTAAAGTGCTACTTCAGGCAGATATGATTTTGAAAGTATCATTATAAGCACTGGTTTTATTTGCCTGGGAAAGGTTCATGATGTTTCAAAGTATGAAATTTGTTCCAAAACATAACTTTAACCCATCTACTGATGATACCATCAGGTGGTTATTCCTGGTCTCCTCCAGGTCAAAGTTAATGTTGTCATTGTTTCGTGCTCCACATTGAGTTTTCACCTTGTTTGGAGTTAGGGCTGTGTTGGAGACTTGGATGCAGGTTTCACTCGATTGGCCCCAAAGTGAAGCTTCAGCAGTCACTATGTGCAATGGGCATCAAAGCTTGCACAGTTAAAATGCCAGTGCTAGAAGCTTTGATTCTGTTTTTCCCATGGCCTATACTTAGAAGAAAAGGCATCAGATGTCCAGGAGAAAATAGTAGAGTCAGATCTGACAAAGATGTAGAGAATGAGTTTATAGTATTTATGGCCAATTATGGCATTGTCATTGTCATACCTTGGACAATCAAATACCGTTATTTGGGAGGGGGTCGCAAGTGTTTCTTTACTTGTGAATTTTTTTGAACAGCTTACCCAGTAATATGTGGAGACATCTGCCATGGTCTCAATACACTGAGTTTGGATTGTCTAATTGTCTTTTGGATTGGTGAGCTGGTAAACCTAGCTGCTATTCACTGCACTGTATTCTATGTGTATAACTACAAGTTTTCTAACACAGACTATCCATCAACCTACCTATCTAGCATTGCAAGCCTTGCATCAGCCAAGGTGCAAAGTCTTAGATGTGCCAGATCTTATTCATCTGATGGGCTGGATGTGTAAGTTGTCCATTGCCAATGACTTAAGGTTAAAGAGTTCATCAGTTCACCATGGAAGAGCGTAGCTTGTACCATTCATATTCTGTTGAGAAACACCAGGGATTTCGAGGACAACTTTTAGTTTGAGGCTTAGGTCTTGTAGACATGTCCATATGATTCTTCCTTAGATGATGAGGAGTAAATCCACATTCCAGTTTACGTACAACTGGCTGTTCAATCACCAAGAATTTTGTAATAGAGGTTAACAAGTATAAAGTGGAGTTGAGCAGAGCACATTAAATAGCACTATGAGATATGAAGCTTGTTCATGAGTTGTTACTTACTACTCTTGTCAACAACACAAATATAATTTATTTTTCATCATTCTTTATTTAAAGGTATAAAGACTCAAAAAGAGTTATAAAACGCCTGTATTAAATTTCTCTCTTCATGCCTATTCATCTGAGGCTTTTCTTTTAGAAAACTACTTAGAGATTGAAAATCATGGGGATGAAGCTGTGAAGTGGTACTTGTCATCTTTTGCACCACCGTATGTCAAGGTGAGTTAACATTTGTATAGGAAATAGAGCGCATTATGTAAATTTTCAGCAGGCAGTTTTAAAAGCGATGATACTTATTAACTTAGTCTCTTCAAATAATATTTCTCCTAGCTTAAAAATCTGCCTTGTTTTAGGAACTTGGTAGCTAGATGATTTATTCATTGCTGTTCTCTATTTCAGTGGTCCCCAAACTCTGTATGTGGTTAGTGGACAACAAGTTGTCTATGGGACACCTGTGGATTTGTAGAGAGCCGGTTGGTCACATGATGTTGATGCTCATCTTCTGCAGTTAAATTGCATCAAGATGTCAAATGTACATTACTTTGCTAATATTTTCTATAGTCGCTTGCTGTGAATGTGAGGGTTAACGTTTGTTCTTTGAATAATGTCCATATGCATGCTCCACTGTAGGTGCATCGGCACCCCTGCTCCTCTCAATTGGAGATTTTAGTTAAGTGTCTCTTCAGGCCACACGTGTGCTCTCCCTTCCTCATGGTCTGCCTTGAAGCTATCAAGCACTGTGAGGTGGTCTGTTCCTTCTCAACCGCCTTTGAGCGAACTGTCCCTTCTTTTTCTGCATTATTAGCATAAGTAGTAGTTGGTTTTGTTTCTTTTGTTCTCCTTAATAGTTTATTTTTACCCCACTGAGAATTAAGCTATTTCTTTTCTTTTTTTTTTTTCACTTTACATTTTCCTGCCCTGTCTGAGGGGATTTTCCCCCCTCTCCCAGGGCCGTTTAGAAGACTCTCTAAGTTATTTATCTCCAAAATAAGTGGAAAGGAGAACTTCTTTCTGCATTCCTCATTGCTAGAGGGTGATAGCCCCCGCTCCCTGCCGCCACTTCTCCCCATGGGCATACCCAGCTCCCTCAGCTTCAGAAAGTGCCTCTCCTGCAAGGAGTCAATTCCTGTACCGGGCAGACACTCTCACTATGTCTTATGCCTCAGAGAGTCCCATATCCTTCAGAAGTACTCCCTCTGGCACCAGCTAAAGCTGAGGTCTCACAAGAACCAGGAGCTGAAGTAAAAACTTCTCCTTATGGAGCAGGCACTTTAGCCTCCAGGGAACTCCGGTACCAACCCTGGATCATCCCTGGAGCCTTCAGTTTCAAAGGTGACAGATTCGTGGAAAAGACCAGCAGATTCCCCCCATAAAGGCTTGAGAAAAAAGGTTCTAAGCCCCCAAACTGAGTCATTGGCTGGCCAGAGGGGTTCCCCCAGTGCGATCAGCCACCGCGGTACCAGCAGCGCTGATGCACAGTACCCAGAAGTATCAGGGTGCCTCTGCTATGAGCTCTGCCAGAGGGTCAGGCAGTACTGCCCCCTAAGGACAAAGACAAATACCGTATGGCCTCTAAAGGAGCAGCATCAGGAAAACCCAGAGGGAACACTCTGCACCTTCATAATCATTGGTACCGACAATGTACCACAGACACTCCTCCGTGGTACTAAGTTAGCCTACAGTACTGCAAGAGTTCCAGTACCCTAGAAACCTGACAGTTGGGGAAGAACCACAATTCCCATTGCTCAATGCTGGGGCCCTGGTACTGAGCACATTCCAGCACCTGGAATCACCTTTGGCACCAGGCCATGTACCACCAATATCCTGGTCAGTGTCATAAGTGTCAGTGACGAGTCTGATGGTGACCAGGAAGATAATATTTCCCTGGCTTTTCATTGTGGCTCACTGTCACAATACAAGGGTCCTCCTCAATTCTATTGTGCCAACTCATAATTGTGGTATGGGCCCCCTTGGGCACCTGTGTACCATCTATGCCCTTGTCCATCCGCCGTGCCCTCGCCACCCACACACAGTGGCTGTATTGGGATCCTGGGGCAACGTACAGATCCCCTGCTTTGTGGGAATCTGGCGTCTGTCAGAGACAGCCTGCCAGACTGTCTCCTACAGCATCATACTTCTGAACCAGAGGAAGAGGAAACTTTTAAGGAACAGGAGGAAAGGCTCAAAGGAAGAAGCTAACCCTCCAGCAAACTTCTTTTCATCTTTGCCAGATGAGATTGTAATACCTCCCCTCCCCCATCACTAGCTGATGATTTCAAGACCCTTCTAAGGGGGTGGTTGATGAGCTGCAGATTCCCCTACAGGAGGTGGTAGATACACATCACAAGCTGGTGCATATTCTGCACACCTCTTCCTTCTCCAGAGTTGTCCTCCCAATTAATGAGGCGATTCTAGATCCTACCAAAGTCATCTGGCAAACACCAGCCTCCATTGATGTTGCAGTTTAGAGTCCCAAACTACCAAGCTGTCATGGCCAAATATTATTTTATTAATTATGGAAAACTCAATGCATTTCTGGAACATTTACTGGAGACACAAAAGGAGCAGTTTCATGCCATTTTCAGAGAGGGTCAGTTAATGGCCAGAATGGCGCTACAGATGGCACTTGGACGCAGTTGATGCATCAGCTTGCTCATTCTCCAGGGCAGTGGTAAAGGTACATCTTTCTAGATTGCCCAAAGGTCTGCAGACAATGGTGGAAGATACCCCATTTGTGGGGCCCAAGCTCTTTGCGGAGAAGACAGACACCTTGGAAGATTCGCAGGCCACATTACGCTCCCTGGCAATCTACTCTGCAAGACAGAAGAGAAGATATAGCTCTCGGCCACAACAGCTCTCAGACCTCCTCAATACCCATCATTTCAGTGCTATTATGAGCCACCACATAAGAAGCCCACGGTTCAGAAGTGGAAGCAGTCAGCACCCCAATCCACAACCTCTCAGACCACCTCTTTTTAGCCTTTCGATGGGTTGGTTGAGGTCTATATCTTGCAACATCAGCTACCATCTACACATCTGTCACGCCCCTTCAGAAGTCACCTGTCCCTTTTTCACAGCAGTTGGGAGAAGATCACCTCCGACAGATGGGTCTAGGAGATCATTTTAAAGGGTTACACCATTCAATTCATGTCCCACCCCAACCCTCCCATTCCTCATCCCCTTTCAGTGACCCTTCTCACGAGAACCTATTTGTCAAGAAATAGATTGTCTGTTATGCCTAGGGTCCGTAGAACCAGTCCCAGTGCAACTCAAGGACAAGGAGTTTTACTCCCATTATTTCCTGATCCCCAAGGTGAAGGGAGGTTGGAGGCCCATTCTAGATCCAAGGGCATTAAACAAATAATTGGAGGTGCAGAAGTTCAAGATGGTCATCCTAGCAGCCATTATTCCAGCTCTAGAGCAAGGAGATTGGTTTTCGGCCGTCAACCTACAAGATGCCTGCTTCCACATCTCAATACGACAATCACACAGGAAATTCCTGTGGTTTACCTTTGAGCAGGACCATTTTTAGTATAGGGTGCTCCCATTAGCCCTCTTGTCGGCATGCAGGGTATTCACCAAGGTTCTCTCTGTCATAGCAATGCACCTGTGAACATGGGGCATTATGATCTACCCATACCTAACTGACTGCCTTCTCAGGGCTGCCTCATTTCAGGATGCTGTATGAGCCACCGAGATAACCATGTGTACATTTGCATAGTGAGTCTACAGCTCAGCTTACAGAAATCAACATTGACCCCAGTACAGCGACTGGAATTTATTGGCCCTGACCTTTACACAGTACAAGCAAGATCATTCCTCCTGCTACACACACTCGCCAGCCTTATGAGTCTCATAGAGACAGTCCAGGCCAGCCCTCAAACATGGGCCAGGAAGTGCCTACAATTGCTAGGTCACATGGCAGCATGCACCTTCATCGCCCCAAATGTCTGAGTGTTCATGAGGTATCTTTAGACTCACATCTTCAGGCTCACATCTGTCTAGTTCCTGAACAGGGACAGACTAACCAAACTGCTATCATTGCCCTCCACAGTAACTCCCTGGACTTGGTGGAAAGACCCATCCATTGTATGAGCAGGTGTTCCATTCGTGCAATCGCTGCTGACAGTATTAATTAGGCTAGGGAGATCACCTACACAATTGCAAGGTTCAAGGCAAGTGGTTTTCCACATAAGTGACCCTCCATATCAATCTTTTGGCACTAAGGACTGTCAGAAACACCTGTGCACATTTTCTGCCTTTCATCAAGAGCACTTACACAAAGGTCGTGATGGACAATATGACCTGTATGTTTTACATAAATAGCAAAGCAGGCACCAAATCTCCCTCCCTCTGCACGGAAGCACAAAAACTTTGGAATTGGTGCATCCATCACAATATACTCATCTCAGCTGTCTGTCTACTGGGATTACAGAATGTGACAGCCAAGAGTCTGTCAGAACATTTCTCATAACCATGAATGGGAACTGAACTTGGATGTGCTTCAAGACATATTCGCCTTTTGGGGAACCCTTACTACAGATCTCTTCTACTTGCCATAACAAGAAATGTCCTCGTTACTGCTCCAGGCCTTGCCTGAGAAAACATTCACTAGGAGATGCCCTCATCCTCCCATGAGACAGGGACCTCTTGTATGCCTTTCCCCATTTTCTCTTCTATCCAAGGTCCTGTTGAAAATTTGCCGAGACAAAGCGAGAGTTATTCTGATTGCCTCAACCCGGCCAAGACGTGTCTGGTTCCTTTACCTGACACAGATGGCAATATATCCTTCGGTTCCTCTTCGGCCCATTTCCCATCTCCTCTTTCAAAGTGACAGGTTCATCCTTCACCCCAATGTGCAGGTCCTCTGCCTCCAGACTTGGCTTCTTCTTGGTTCCAAGACTTAGAGGTAAGGTGCTCTGACAAGGTGAAAGATGTGTTGCTGCACAGTTGAAAATCGACCACTCAGTGTACTTACTTACAAAAATGGAAATGATTCTATTCTATTTGAAGCACACAGACCCAACCTTGTTTTCCCTCCCTCTGATTTTAGAATACATTTTAGACTTCAAGAGATCAAAACTCTTACTCAACTCCCTTAAGCTACATCTTGCAGCCGTAGCAGCTTTCCATTATCAGGTAGACAGATACTCGGTGTTCACTTGCCCACTGACGCATAAATACTTTAAGGGCATTGGGAATCTTCCCCTAAGTGAGACCACCCGCTCCAACCTTGTATCTTAACCTAGTTCTCAGAGCTTTGACTAGACCTCCCTTTGAGCCCATGGCAACTTGCTCTCTCTTACATCTGTCCATGAAGACAGCATTTCTAATTGCCATCACCTCAGCTAGGCGCATATGAGAAATAGCAGTCCTAAAGGCAAACCCACTATACACTGTCTTTTTTTAGAGATAAAGTAACTGAGTCTGCATCCCTAGTTTCTCCTAGTTGCCTCCGCTTTCCATATGAATCAACAGATCCATCTTCCTGTTTTTCCCAAAACTACGTCATGACAACAGGGAGGCAATTCTGCATATGCTAGGAGCACTAGCATTCTACTTGGATAGGACTAAGGACTTCAGGAAGTCCCCTAAACTCTTCCTTTTGTTTGTGAAAATATCCAAAGGCTCGGCTCAAAGATTATCCAACTGGGTCTTGAGTTGTGTTAATCACGATCATCAAGGGTGCAACCTGTTGACTCCATCAGGAATTGGTACACACTCCATGAGGTAAATTTCTACCTCGGTCTCATTCCTTAAAGATGTCCCTATCTCGGAAATCTGCAGAGCAGAGACTTGGGCTTCTGCCCTCATTTTTGCAGAACATTATGTGATCCTTGGAGATTCGGCTCTGATGCCGTCTTCGGCTCCACAGTACTCTCTTTAGTAACAGATACTACTCCGAAGCCCCGGACCTCCTTGGGGGATACTGCTGTGAAGTCACCTGCAATGGAGCATCCAGAGGGACACTACTCAAAATAGAGGAAGTTACTCCCCTTGTGCAATAATAATAGTTCTTCGAGATGTGTCCCCCTGTGGGTGCTCCATATCCCTCTCTCCTTCCCTCTTAGTAGTTCTTCATAATGGGCTCTGTGGTAGAGAAGGAACTGAGGGGAGTTTGCCCACGCACTGCTAGAGAGCCTTGTGGTAGACCACAAGGGAGGGAGAGTGCATGTGACAGTGGGCTGACCGGACACTGGTACCTAAAATCTCCAAATAGAGGCACAGGAGTTCAGATACGCCTAGAGTGGAGCACCAACAGGGACACATCTTGAAGAACCATCATTATTGAACAAAGTTTGTCGCTTTCTCATCGCCAGTGGGCGGGGGATAGGCCCATGCAATTGTGAATGGAAGAGAAGATGGTCCATGAGTAGGGCCAGACATAACAAATTCATAGTCCATTCTGGTCAATTTCACAGCCATAAGATTTGTAAATTAGTCAATTTCTCATTTAAATTTCATGGTGTTGTAACCATGGGCGTCCTGAGGGAAAAGGGAGTTGTTGGGGCAGGTGAGGGGGATTGCCATCCTCACTTCTGTGCTGCTTTCAGAGCTGGGTTCTGAAGGCAGCAGCTGCAGAACTTCAACCAGCCACAGGAGGTTCCCGGAGGTGGAGATGAGTCTGATCTCCCCTGTGCTGCCTGGAGCTCGTCAGCCAGGGACTCCTAGCTGCTAGTCTTGGCTGTGCTGGGGAGCTCTTAAGGCAGCAGCTTTGGAGCATCCTGCAGCAGGGGAAGGTACCTGAAGGTGGGTCTCATCTCCCCCTGAGAGCAGCCATGCAGCATGGAAGGAGCAAGTCCTGTCCCTCCCCAGCGTGGTCGAGACTAGTAGGTAGGAACCCTTGGCTGGTGGGCTCCAGGCAGCACAGGGGAGCTCGGATTTAATGGGAGAAGGTTTATTTCATGGTCCATCACATGTTTTTTACGGCTGTGAAATTGATAGGGACCTATCCATGAAGCAAGCTTAGGTGTGACCCACACTACGAAAATATCTGAAAACCCCTGCTTATAGCTAATGTACCACTTTTTCTATTGTAAGTGATTAGACATGATAGTCCTGTAAATATTATAGAATATACTTCCATTTACTTACGAACTTGGTGAATGCTCCTAGAACACTTTTTAAGAAGCTGATAGGTTTTGAAGAATCAAATATAATAAACTTTCTCATTTGTAGGGTGTAGATGGAAGTGGAGATGTTTATAGGGCTACCTACACAGCTTTCAGATGTTCCCGTGTTTCTGGTACGCTTGAAGCTCACAGAAAAGAAAAAGTAAGCTTTGTTTGGTGTTGTGATGAATTTAAGCAGAGTAATGCTGTATCTTAACTGTAATGTAACATTTTATATAAAGCATACGCACTCTTTGAAATATCACCTAGTTTCAGCTGGACTTCTTCAAAATTGGAAATAGTTTAAAATGCATCTAAACATCTATTTAAATGGTACTGATAAAACATTGGCCATCCAAAATAGGGCCAGATGAACTCTATTTTAAGATGCATCAGAAAGGTCATTAGCATCCACTCATCGATATGTCTTTTCATGTAAATTTAATTGACAATTTTAGAAAAATCCCTATAATAATACTTTATATTTGGCATCTATGAAGCTATTTTCTGGAGAGCAACTCCTTTTTTTAAACAATACTTTTGCATGGTCCATGATAGAACAAAGAACAGCACTTTCTTTACTTGAGGTGATTGCTTGATAATAAACTAGATTTAAAATTGCCTTTTGATACATTCTTGTCCTTTAAGGGCATTCCTCTCCATTCTATTCCTAAATTAATAACAGTATCCTGTAACTTAGTTCTACCTGCTAATCAGCAGAGGGTTTTTATAAGCATGAAGATGAAATCCATATAAGGAACCACATAATATTTGTGAATTTTTTTAGTTTTAGACCTTCTCCAGCTATTCACTTTTTCGCTGCATTGTATCTCCTACTCATCACTTATAATTTATGTGAAGCTTTTTGAATTACATACGTGCAGCGATGCAATTTTATAAAGCCTATGCTAAAAATCATATTGATCTTTGAGTGTTGCATCTGTTGATGCAATAGAGTAGAGAATGCTTTCAGGCTTCCTGATACAAGCTATTGCAAATGTATGTGGTGAACTTAAAAGAATATATGCTCTTTATTTTGTACTGCTGAGAAGTTTTATTGCTATTCTGCTAGCATTGAAAGCTAACATTTCAGATGAGTACCATTCTAAAGGCAGAAGTTACACCAATTCAGCCTGAGTTTTCATTTTAAACAGACTTCATTAATCTAGTGCAGTAGGTGTGTGGACACATGCTTTAGTTAATACCAGACTTATCTTGATTTTAGCTTAAGTTGAATTGACTTGTGCACCAGATTAACAAACTCACTTTACAATGACTAAATCAAATTAATTCACTTTTGACCTTATCTACATACAAACTTGCACCAAGTTAGTTAAACCTAAATGAGTGTCCACACAAGTATTTACAGTTTAAATGGCTTATTTTGGTTTAGCTTTAACCTGTTTGACTTAAGCTATGCTGAAATAAATAATTTTTATGGTGCACTCGGAACTTCTAGTGCTCAGTAGCAGGGTCTGTGCAGCCTGTTAGATGTTTACACTGGGCGGCAAATTCACCACCGCCAGATCAATCTTTCATGATCGATTTGAGCGGTCAGTGAGACCCGTTCAATCGATGAGGGAGTCAACTGAATAAGTCCACCCCCTCAACTAGCATAGCACTGAGCCGATGGGAACGCTGTTCCCGTAGGCTCAGCGCAATGTGAACAGCACGCAGAAGCAGTCAACGGGAGTTACGCAAACTACTCTGCGTGGTTTGCATAACTCCCATCGACTGCTGCCGAATTTCTGGGTAAGTGTGAACAAGCCCTTAGTATGCATTAGGCTAGTCAACTTTACATTCTTACCCTAGTTTGCTGTCCAGTGATTTAACTGGGTACATAAGCCCTTAGACTAAAATGAATGCCCGCACAGCGGTTTGCACCTGGTTAATTAAATCTGTTTTAAATTAATGCATTAGTTAAACTGATGCAACCTGCCATAAAGACAAGCCCATTCTCATGTAGACAAGGCCTAAGGCTGTTCAGATGAAGCTGACTCATAACCAAGTCATTCTAATGAAGATTTAAATTGCCTCTAACAAGTGCCACACATTTGCTTACAAGCAAGTTTAGAGCTTATCTACACGAGGAAGCTGACCAATGTAACCTAATGTGTGAATTTAAACCAGTATGAAATACTGCAACTTTTCATGTAGGCAAGAGTGTAATGGTATATAAAAATTTAAGTAAATCTTCACTAACTCTTTACCCTGTCTTGGTAGCTTGCCATCACCTTTTTACCTAGAGATAGAGGAGACTATGCTCAATTTTGGGACCTTGAGTGTCACCCACTCGCAGAACCTCACATGAAACATAAAATAAGATTTCAACTTTCTGGAGTGGTAAGTATATGAACACCATAAACTAATGTTCAGTATTTGTCAACATCCCTTGTTGAACTGGGATAAAAAAAACACATCACACTTCAAGTCTGTGTATTATTTGTCCAAAAATATTCTAAAGAAAAGTTTTAGAGTAAATCTTTAATTGCAGGTAGTCTGTTCTACTTTTTTCATATTCACTATTTTAGAAAAATACTTCACACATTTTGCTCAACATAGTAGTTTGAATGATTATGTAACTAAAATGCTTACCTTACCCCAACTCTAGCATCTTACTTTACATTTACTGTTTTGGAGGGAATTATAAAATACTTATCCCTTCTGATAAATGGTGGTTTAATGACCGATTGGCCTATTGTGGGGCTTTAAATACATGGCCCTGCATTGAATCACCCGTAACTCCAGCAAAATAAGATTGAATCTAAAAAAGTAATGTGACTCATAACCTTAATATTGCATTAATGCAATTTTTTTAACATTTGAAGATTCTAAAATGTGCAGGAAGCTAGTGCGCTGTATATTCACACCCCAGTTAGCTCTGCCTTTTGTGCATGCATGCTTTGTTGTCTGTGATTATCCCCTTTACATTAGGCAACATGACAACACAGATTCTTAACATAGTTCCCAACTACAGTATTATAGCTGTGGAAGAACAGTAAGGGTATGTGCTAAATGCATGGCATGGTGAGATCATAAATAATTTAATGTTCCATAATTTTGTGTAGATCCTACTCGAGGAGTGGTGTTCTGTTTTTGTTAGCTTTGGAAACATACCAAAGCAGTAAAACATTTAGGGGCACTTGCATGTTGACCCATGGATCCAAATATTCTGTGATTTTAAAGGTCCAGTCCTTCCATCAGATTTAACTTATTATCCACCTGACCCTGAAGTAAGTCATGGACTAGTTTATCTGTCAACATTTTTTGGCAGATTTGGTTCACTTAATTTTTGTTGGTGATAAAAATGTATTATAGTTTAAATGATTTTAATTTTAGACCTCTTCAGTCTGTTCCCAGTGTGGATGAGATGAAGATGGTCAGGATTTAAGAGATGTACGGTCTGTGATAATAGAATATAGATCCAGCCATATGTATGAAGATTTAATCATTTTCCTGTACAATAGGGTCTGGAAATGAGGGTCACCTATCTGACCCCAACAGCAGGGCAGCCTTTCATATTGGAGGCTTCTTTGCTCTTCTGTGAGAAGAGAGAGAATATCATCTAGTTCAGCTTCTTTCTGGAACTGAATATTTCTCTGAGACACAGACTCCTAAGCAGGTCTCCCTTTGAAATTCTAAATCACAAAGACCAGTAAAAAAAAATATAATTTTGGCGTGGTTTTCTGAAGTGGACATTTGGATTTAAGCTCTGATATGGCCAATTCTCTGCTAGTGTAAGATGTAAGTTAGTGCTGATTTTCAGCTCTAACTTATGCCAGGATTCAGGCAGTGTAAGATCAGGAAGCTGCAACCAGCTTCCTATGACCTGTCCAGCCCCCATATTGAGCCCCTTCTATTGCATGCAGTTGGAGTTTAGACAGGGTGGAGGATCTAGCCCTGTGGGTTCAGATGAGAAAGGGGAAGAGTCTAGCAAGATATACCCTGAAAACAACTTGATACTTTAAACATGCCACATAGGTATGTGGTATCAGCGGTTGTGCCTAAAAGGTTCCATGCTTTAGCTCTTTTCTAGGAGGTGTAAACAAAGGTTCAGGACCTTCCTTTTAAGGATATCTTCAATGCTAAGATTTCTTTCCTAGGAAAAGTTAGAGTGCTGACCTTTTGCATTGTGATATTTCTCTTAGGTCATGTTAAAAGGTGGACTTTGTCTTTTAATCCCAGAGGAATGTAGTTCAGCCTAATATTCCTTTATGCTGAAAAGGTATTCTGATTCAGTCACCATATAGAATTCTATTTCCTTGACTCATTTAAGTGCAATAGACCTTTCTCTAAAGTACTCATGAATTGATCCGGAGTTATCAACCTTCAAGATATCCTATATCCATATCTCCAAAAGAAAATTGTGAGAGAGTAGAAGCAAGTTGAGAGGCTCTATATCAATGCAAGGACTTGATGTGACTTAATTGGCTCTCATGGATTTCAGCACATGTGCAGCTACCACAACCAGTGCTCATTGTCAAGGGCTGGAGGAGTATCTATACTTCATACATTTGTTCATAAAGGCCCCAAGAGGTTCATTAGGCTCTTTCGTGTTTTCTATTCCCTTCTGAAATACCTGTCTCAAGTGGACAAGTTAAACTTCATTTTTCAAGCTATGTAAGCTGACTTTGGTAGTGTGTAAATTTAGGCTCAAAGGGCACTTCAGCTTTTCTTCAAGATAATCTGCATTTATAAATTTCTGTCATGATTGTCATACATCACCAAGAAAATCCAATCAAGAATTGTTTTAGAATACCAAATGTGCTGATGTGTATATATATATTATTATTTATTGTGCTAGGCACAAGACAAGTACAGTGTCTCTGGTAGGCAGCATTGTCCAGTTGTTCATTGTAAATATATTAGCTCTTCCCCAAGCAGTTTGGAAAACATTGATTGATTTCCCCATCTGTCCTTTGAGAAATTCCTTTCATACGACACCCCCCAAACTTCTGTGATATAAAGATGCTATTACAGAAAAATGAGCACATCTAACTCAAAGCTTGCAGAAATCAAGAGAAGCCAAACTCCATAATAGTGATCTAGAGCCTTGAGCAGTTCCTTCAACCCTTAGAATATTACTAGTTGTCAATAAAGCAGTTAATCTTTATGAGCAACATATCAGCCATGTATTACTGCTGTTCATAAATCCGTAAGATGGGGCTTGTTCCCCTTACTTTTTAAAACTTTGTGCATCTGGGAAATAGTGCATTCACAATGTGGTCTTTCCATTAACTCCTCACCTCGCTTGGAAAGAACATTCTTAGCAGAAAGCATTTGAGATGTGTCAAGACCACTGTGTAAAGGTCTATGAAAGAGCTGAAGGTGGAATGGCTGATCAAGTAGGGTCATCAGCCATACATCTGTTTGCAACAAGGGTCAACACAATTTCTGTTTGAGCTATTGGAGATCTTTCTTCTTTAGTAGATTTTTTTTTAATTAGGAAGAGGCATCAAATGCAAGGTCATATTTAGGACAAAAGAACATACATCACATTTAAGATGAGAACTGTATCCTGAAATATGGTGACTTTGAAAAGGAATTGGGGGCTGTGGTAGATAACCAGCTAAATGTGAGATCACAGCACAATGAAGTGACCAAGAGAGAAAAAGCTATCATTGGATATATAAAATATATAGGGTGGTATTACAGAGTACATCTTTGCATAGGGCATTGGTGAGACCATAACTGGAATAGTGTTGAGTTCTGGTATCAGCAGTTCTGAAAAATTTAAATGGGTTCAGAAAAGAGCTGCAAAAATTATTTGAGGACTGGGAAACCAAAGGGACTTAAATGATGTTTTAGTTGAAGAAAGGTTGTTAGTAAGAAACATTTACTGGGCTGCTACCAAGTACCTCATTGATCTAGAAGTATGATTCATTCTTTGGAAGGTTCTGGGTTCAGACACTGGATAAATCATCACAGTAGTATGTAAAATAGCTCTCCATTTCTATCTTTTCAATAGTGCCCTTGTTCTTGCCACAAATTGCATTGGCCCCCAACCCAGTGGCTACAAGGAGTTTGTCTACATCTATGAACAGCAGACTATCAACCGAAACTTACAGATGAAAGGCTTATACAGGGAGCATAGTAGTTTAAAATGCAATGGTCTACACTCAGTGTTACATCCAGCAGTCACTTTGTCCCTATCAACACCAGTGGTATTCAAAAGGGACTTATGAAAAGAAAAAATCTGTAACAGACGCTCCCAAGTGAGAATTTATTAAACACTTCCTTCTTATACCAACAAAATCTGTTTCATGAAACAGACAGCTAACATATCTTTCTTGTATCCATTCGTGGACAACATCCCATTCAGAGCCCTGGCCAGCTGGAAATGCTTCAAACGTGCCTTATTCGAGAACAAAGGCTGTCTGATCCCAACCCAGAGAAACACCTCAGAAATGAAATGGGCATTGTTCTGACCAGAATTTTCCCAGCAGTAGACATTTATAATTTAGTGTATGTCTGAATGTCATGCATCCATCTCATTCCCTAACTGCAATTCCACATCTCCAAAAATTGCTGCTGAAAATGTGAAAAGCTTACCACATGTAATGCAGGATTGAGTATCTGTTTAGGATTATGTCTTAATGTCCGTTCAGTGGCAAATGAATGGAGAGAATATGCTGAAAATCATACCAATTTTTAACTCCAGCATATTGCTAACTAGCTATGGAAGCAAATGCTTTAGGATTGAAAGATAAAATGACCAGCAGTTATGGGTCTTCAGTAAAAAAGGAAAATGTGTTCATCTTCGCAAGCACACAAACTATTCTGCTCAGTTTTCAAAAATTACTTCAGTGGATACAGGCTTCTGGTTGGCTTTGACAGTTTATCTGGTCATGTCTGCAGAACCAGCAGAAACCAAAAACTCAATACTACTCTCAGAAGCAGTGGAAATTTCTTTTCTGATCAGAGAAGAATCTGGTGCCCTTTCAAGACAGTTCATGTAAAGGGCAAATTTAAAATGTGTGGAAGTCAACCTCCTGACCTACCCAAAGGATGGTTTTTGGACCAGATAGAACTAGCAAAGGATCCTTCACTGTGCCTGCAGAATAAATAAGACCTGTTGAACCACAAGATCTTTCTTAATCTCACTGAAGCCACCTATGATTAGCAGCCTGGGCATTGAAAAGTGCCAGGGATTCCCTGTTGGGATCATAGATAATTGAGCATCTGGATTGCTGGAATTTTCTAGAACAAACATTATATGTATGTATAGCTTTATTTATATGCCAGGCCATCAATATACATGATGGTTTAGAAAGCACATTAAATAAGTTAAAAGACATGGTCCTTACCCCAAAGATCTTACAACCTAAACTGACTGGGGAAACAGAGAAATTAACTCAGAAGGGTGTGGAGGAGGGAGATACCTTCCCACCCAACACACAGAGAAAAGATGCACAGCCATTAAGATGCTCGAAAAGTTGGCCAACTGTCTACCTAACATAAATGCATTTTAAAATGCTTTTTCCTTGTTAGAGTTGCCATGTGTTTGTGTAGTTTCATTTTTCTTTTCTTTTGTAACTGTTCAGACTTGAATAATATTCATATTTAAATGCTAACCTAACATTGATAAAAAAGGTAATGTACTTTCATTTTTTTAAAGTACATTTCATTGTTTTGCATTTTTCTGAGTTAGCATAACTTAACAAAGAAATCTGTACATGTACTGCAACTGTCATAATTTCCCTGGAGAGGTAAAATTTTTATGTTATGTATAGGATGCTAAATAATTCATGGAGAGGCTGAAGCCACTTAAGTCATCTCATTTGTATTCCGTGGTGAAATGTTCCACAGAGAAACTTACTGTCCAAAGACTGTCTAAATGGTTCCGTTACCAACCATCCTGGAATAGTTTACTGCTTTGAAGTGGTTTAAGAGGCATACAAGCATGGAGTATGATTCCTGCATAGGCAATGTATTTCAGAGAGCAATAAATAAATTCCCTTCCAGAATATTGGAAAACTGTGGCACAAATCATGAGCTAATATTTTCAATAAAGCAAAAACATTATTCAGGCTGAGCAATATTTTAGGAACTATGTAAATGTTGTCACTTAATGTTTAACTTTACGCCAAATATTAACTGTAAAGTTTTTCTTACTAATAGGGTGCCAAAACAGAAAATGAAACTGTAAATGCAAAAGTTTATAAAAGTGCCCTAATAAAAACTGAAATTCCAGTTATGCCAAGAAGAGGAGCTGGCTCTGAAGCATCTACACTTAAAATTGGGTATGTATATTGTTAATAAAAACAGCAACTAGTTGTGAGAACACTTGTGTGGCAGACCTCTTAGAATCATAGAAGATTAGAGTTGGAAGAGAGCTCAGGAGGTCATCAAGTCCAACCCCCTGCTCTCAAAGCAGGACTAACCTCAGCTAAATCATCCCAGCCATAGCTTTGTCAAGCCGCAGCTTAAAAATCTCTAAAGATAGAGATTCCACCACCTTCCTAGGTAACCCATTCCAGTGCTTCCCCACCCTCCTAGTGAAAAACTTTTTCCTAATATCCAACCTCGACCTCCCCCATTGCAACTTGAGACCATTGCTCCTAGTTCTGTCATCTGCTACCATTGAGAATGGCCTAGCTCCAGCCTCCCTTTTCAGGTAGTTAAAGGCTGCTATCAAATCCCCCCTCATTCTTCTCTTTTGCAGACTAAACAAGCATAATTCCCGCAGTCTCTCCTCATAAGTCTTGTGCTCCAGCCCCCTAATCATTTTTGTTGCCCTCCGCTGGACTCTCTCCAACTTGTCCATCTTTTTTGTAGTGGGGGGCCCAAAACTGGACACAATACTCCAAATGCGGCCTCACCAATGCCGAATAGAGGGGAATAATCACTTCCCTTGATCTGCTGGCAATGCTCCTGCTAATGCAGTCCAATATGCTATTAGCCTTCTTGGCAACCTGGGCACACTGCTGACTCATGATTCTTCTGACTCTTTTATGATTCTGAGTCTTTCGCCACTCATAAGAAAACTTGCCAGATTTTCATTAGTGGAAAACTAGTTCTTAGCTGTGTGATTGTGATTTGCTACTATGGGACAACTGGTGCAGACATTAGAACCTCTTTCAAGTGTGAAACCTTTTAAATGCAGTGCTGGCTAAAAGTGCATTATTTAATCATTTCTGGTAAGATGAATTTTCGCAATATTTGTCTAGCTTTCTCCTTTATTTCTTTCTCTTTTTGCCAGTCAGGGCTTGTCTACACATTGCATTTGTCCTCATTAGATGGGTGTAAATTATAGTAGACACGAGTGTGTTGCATGCTAATTAGCTCATGTTGGCCTGCTGGCACACACTAAAAATTCCCTAGTGCACATTAATGTACTAATGTTTGAAATGGACAACATTGGCCAGTTAGTGTGCAACATGCCAGTACACAATAGAATTTACATCCCTCTAGTTCAGACTAATTCACCACGTAGATGAGCCCTCAGTGTTTCTTCCCCCTCTTTAATTTTCCCAGGCTTTTGGAAGTATTTCTATTCCTGTTCTCATCTGGAGTTAATTACAGGGGCCCAGGATATTTCCAAAACACTTCACATATTTTACTGCAAACAGTGTACAGTCAGATGAGTGGAAATCTTCATCAAGGGAATCCAGTACCCTTTGGCTGCTGTTCCAAACCAGTCCCTCCATTTGTGATCTGCCTGTCTGGTTTGAGCTTGCTGCAGTTTTGCTGCTTCTCTCAGTCAATTAATCAGAACTGAAAGTAGCATCTGACTCCTAGCTGGGTTTTAGGCCTCAACACTGTGTTCTTACACAGGCCCTTCTGTCAAAAATATGATTTCTCCAAGATCATTGTACTAATCTTTCCGTATCATCCTCTAGCCTTCAAAGATTGAAATGGTGGATGTGAAATGCATTGAAATATGCATTTCCTTTTTAGGGAGTGAACTGGTCCCTGGTGCACACGTGGAAATGTTCAACTCCTAAGTCTCCTGTGAAGCATATGACCACAACTCAAGGCTGTGAAAGTAGAGTAAATGATTCTTACTACTTCGCCACAGTACTCCTCTAAATTGTAATCTCTTAATTGATTAACGGAATATATATGTGCCGAATAGTAGCCCTTAGAATGGCGCAGTACTGCTATAACTTTAAAACTAACAGCATCTTACAGCCCAGTATCTTATGAGAACAAATTACATTTGATTTTCCAGTGATTCTGAATGTATTTCTGCATTGGAACTGTTTTTTGAAAAACAAAGCCATTTGATAGGAAACTATCAATACATCCAAACCATGTAATACAAATAGGTTTAAATCATTAACTGTTTTTTGAAAAAACAGGCAAAATGAGATAATTCGAGGAGTGTATGCCCGAGAAGATATTTATACATTTCTACCAACCAGAATTGGGGAATCAAGTACATTAAAAGTAAATTTGCGGAATAATACTTTTACAACCCATATGGTAAGATTGACATTTAAACTTTTAAACTTTATTTACAAAAGTCAAAACATTTAAAATCCAGTTAACACCTGAACAATGTCTAAGCATTTTTTCCTGATATTTTCATTAACCTTTTGGTGATAAAAATTCTGTTTTAAGATGTTCTAATGCATGTTGCATTAGTAGGAACTATTTATTTTAAACTTCATACTTAAAATGTTTATATATTCAAGGAAAGTTCACTTTGATAGGGTTTTAACAACTTTTTAGGTTTCCTTTTGTTTGTTGACTCTTAAGTATCCATAGTTTTCTGAATAGCATACTTGAACTATCAATTCTTTCAGCTGTAATAGGTACTAGTTGATCTAGGCTTGTTGTTAAATCAAATTTTTAAAACTAATTTAATGTTTTAAGTCCTGCAGCGTGTTTTTAATTTATTCATTATGTACAAAGCTGGACATGTTCCATTTTTAACTCTTGGCTTTCTCTTTAAAGTTATATCTAAATCTGTACTTTGAAGCTTCATAAGTTGTTTTGAAGTGCATGCTAAAATGGTTACAGTAGTGCTTGCGTGTTGTTTTTTTAAAGTGTTTCATGTTAAATTGCAGCTGAAGTTTGTAAATCCCAGAGAGCCTTTCCACATCAAGCACTCGAAATATTCTTTGAGGTGAGTTAAGTGGGTACTAAAATTTTACTCAGACAACATTAGAGGTTTCAAAATAAATCTAATCTATTCAGTAAGGTAAAGGTTTATAATTAGTAATGGTACATCATGCTGAAATATAGACTTAAGGTCCACTTCTTGATTTTATAGTAACTTCAACATTAAAATGTATATTTTTGCACAAATCTACTTTGTAGTCTTTGTGCCAGAGGGCAGAAAAGCCCACACAATTACTTCTGGGACTGCTAATTTCTCCCTGCATCATGTTTCAAACTATATTGCTGATTTTAATGCTAAGCCTAATGCTTCGTTTAACTATTTGGCATGTGCTGTGCACAGTTGGGTCATTCCTTCCCATTTCTACTTTCCATACAACAGACCAAGCTATTTGCCTCCATGATACTTCTAATTTGCCAATCTGTGGAGTGATAATTAAGATTCTTTGCAAATATATGTCTCATGCAGCCATTGTAGCCAACAGGGTACACAAGCAGTTCAGCATGTTACTTGTCTATAAGAAGTTCTGTGGTTGATGCAAACAGCGTTCTTTTTATCTTGAAGGACCCCACAACCATTTGGTAATTCAGTGGTTAATGAGCGATCCCTATAAATAGTGTGTGGCCATCTCTAGAATGAAACATGGCAAGTGTTTGACAGCAACATTACACAGCAATTTAGAAGAGCTAGCGCATACTTCACCAAGTTATTAGAATTGGAATGGCTGGTAGGCAGAATGCAGTTTGTACAGATGAAAATTTAGCCAGAACACCCAGATAACCAAGTTAATACAACAGAACCTCAGAGTTACAAACACCTCAGGAATGCAGGTTGTTCGTAACTCTGAAATATTTGTAACTCTGAACAGAACATTATGGTTGTTCTTTCAACTGAACATTGACTTAATACATCTTTGAAACTTTACGATGCAGAAGAAAAATGCTGATTTGTATTTTTAGTAGTTTACATTTAACACTGTACTATATTTGCTTTTTTTTTTCTTGTCTCTGCTGCTCTGTAATTGCATACTTCCGGTCAGTTCGTAACTCTGAGGTTCTACTGTAGTTAATGTAGATCTTTGTCTTTCCTGGAGGTGGGTAACCAATCTCGCATCTTAGATATAGGATAAGTGAGGCATAGAGCAACATCGAGTGAGTCAATGGAAAAGCCAGTATTACACTACGTCTCCTGATTCCTAGTCCACTGATCTGTGCTATAACACCAGATCGTACAGCACCTTGTGTGTTTTTTTTTTTTTGGAGGTCTTTTATCAAAATAATGACCTGGACCAAATATTTTTAGCTAATTAGATCAGACAAGCTCAATCTGAAGTGGTATAACTGCAGGCAAAAAATGGGATGGCTTAATAGCTCTTCAGAAAGATGACCACATCAAAAAGATACACTGTACACCCTCGCTATAACAGACCCCTGGGGATCCAAGCCATTTGTTGAGTATAGCTAGGAGTTAATTATAATGAGGGGAGGAGGGGAAGAGAACTCCTCTGGCCCCTTGGCCACTGCAGAAGCTAATAGCGCTCTTCTGGCCCCTGGGCCACAGCAGTTGCTAGCAGTACCCCTCTGGCCCCTGGGCCGCAGTGGGAGCTAACAGGGCTCCTCCAGTCCTAGGGCCACAGTGGGGAGGGAGAGCTCCTCTGGGGCTGGGGCCGCAGCCAGAGGAGCGCTCTGCTCCCCAGCTGTGGCCCCGGTCCAGAGAGGCACTGTGCCTGGCTGTGACCTGGGCTTCAGGATCTCTCAGCCCCCACTGCAGCCCCAGGGTAGGGCTGGAAGTGGGATCCAGGGACCACATTCGCTATAGCCCAAGGTTTGCTATTGCGAAGGGTGTTATAGTGAGGGTCCACTGTACTTAAGTATCTCAGAAACACTGTAAAGTACATTGTCAGAAAGGTATTCGTTGTATTTGCTGTGATATATTGAGGATCAGATGCATTCTTATTTAACGCAGAGGTATAGGCATAGTCTTTCAAAGATGGTAGGTAACATTTTAAGTCATGAAGCACATTTATTTTACTATTTTGTTTAATAACCTCCTAGAGGCTTAGTTTTCATACCAATTTTGATGCTTTTCCATTTGCAATTATTGACTTTTTTTTGCTTAAGTTTCTATTTTCCTTGTTTACAGTGAAGTCAGCATAGCTCTTTAGACAGACTCTGCAGTTTCTGAGCAAAAAGCGTTGAAGAACTTTGGCTTAGATGGATGCCTTAAAAAAAATTTTGTAGGAAATTTCTTAATTCCTCAAAATTGCTTACTCCTTGATGTTGTCCCATAAACCTTCTTTAATAGGAAGCAAATAAATATTTTATTTAGTGTTGGCTTCAGTGTTTTAATTGCTTTTATACTGAAGCTAGTCAATTAATACTATATCCAATTGATCTATTTGATAAGTAATGTTAAAAGGTAACTGCATAACAAACTGCATTTGCAGAAAGTGGGACAATAAGAGTTCATTAAGAAAATAAAATAGTGTGTTTTCTCATACCTACTCTTGAGGTCAAAAAGTGTCACATATTGAAACAGTCATAACTTGTACCACTATAAATTTTTTAAGAACAAGTTTGTAGAAGCCACAGTGTATCCTGTGTCAACAATCTTTCAAATGTTAAATATGGTAACAAAATGTCTGGGTTTTGCTTAACATTACCAACATCTGATTTTCAAAAAAACTGCAGTTGTGAACCTGGTTTTCTTCAAGTGGCTATGTGTGCAAATAGAAAAGGTTCAGCTGTACTGATTCTTTACTATTGTTGGTCTAATTTAAGTTAGCTACCAATTTAATCCAAATGCAAAATCTTGTGTATAAAACTGCAATGGGAAGAGAAGCAATTTTTATTCTCTTCACCCAAACAAAACAGAGCACAAATTTTTAATTGACCATAGGGTATTCACTTGGCTAATAAAGGGTGTAAGTATTGATAATGAAAGACAGAAAGAAGGAACCTCTGACCAGAAGTTAAATTCATAAGGAGAACTTTCAGGAAGCGGGAGAGCACTATTTGCTCACAAATATCTTAGTTCTGCACTGCAGAATTAATATTTTGAAGATCTCTTTGAGGTAATCTTGTTAAACACTTGGACAGCACAGTAAAGCATTAACTTGACTCCAGTTCTTGTGGTTAGATCAAGTGTAAAATAACAAGGATCTTATAATTGTCTATGATTTTCACATTTGACCATTGTACTCGTAGAGGTATAGATTAGCCAATCAAATTGCTGGGCAATAGAATATTACACATTTAATAGGAGAAACAATCTTATGCTCATGAACTGATTTAATCCTTTATTTTTGCAGTCCCACTATTGCTCATATTTGTACATTTTATATTATATATATTTGAAACATTTGTAAATCACGGTTATCACTGCTACAGCAACACCACATACATTACTACTCCTGGTATTCTCAGTAGAGTGTTCCCCAGTGCTCACGCCACATTGCAAGTGGCTGGTAGAGGAGCTCAGGCCCTTGACTGGGTTCCAGCCCAGGCATCCTATACCTGGCAGCCAGGATTTTCACAGTTCCACCCCTTGCTGCTGTTTCCCTGGTCGTCTTCCTACCCAGCCTCTTTTACCTGCAACTTCTCTGGGTTGACCCTGGGAGCTAGGCTGCCAGGGCTTATTCATCACTCCAAGTTTCCTTTTCACCATCTCTCTGGTCCCAGAGAGTGACTGCAGACTCCCTCCCTGCAGCCCCCTTCTGCTACAAACTTCCTCTCCTTATTCTTCCTAGCCAGCTCCTGCCCACCTGGGATTCATGATCAGTTGAGTCTGGCTTTCCCTCCAGGTGCAGCCAGATAACATAATTGGCCTCAGGCCCACATTAACCCATTCAGGACAGGTGTGGGATACATACCCCAGTATATAATTAAGCAAGTTCATGAAACTATGAATAAGTAATCACTGCTATAGTCTGTGCTTCCCCACACACATCAGCAGCATGTGATGTTCTTTGAGGGTTAGATGGAAAGTACAGCATGAGGTGAATTTATCAGAAGGAGTTAAGCATGTCCCATAAGTCTACTTGACAAATTCCCAGAAAAGAAGCTGTCTTGGCAAATCAGTTAATTTTTCTTTGTACAATATGCTTCATTGGGAAACGAAAAATAAGTTCTCCAAACTACAGATATAATAGGCAATTTACCATAGTTTGTATTTGCTGGCAAGTTTAAAACAAGAAGCCATCTCTTCTCTCCACCGCCCTCCAACTATTTGTTTTTATTGCAGTAGTACCAACAATGTGTTAGATTCTTTTGTAAGGTACAGGAAGACACTCCCTACCTCAACACATTAAGAAGGACACACAGTAAATTTAACATTAATAAAGAGGGCTGATCTAGTTGTTGTAAAAGGCCAAAATCCACATTATACAGCTGCTTCCAACAAGAAGCATCTACAGCTGCATATCCTGGGACGCCCTTACAACCTTCATGGACTTCTAGAGTTAGAAACAAAATAGGTTTAAACTCAAATAGAAGTTTTAATTGGGAGAAAAATAAGTCATAGGGGGGGTAGAAGTGCTGTCCTTGGCATTGCTTCTGGCTATAAAGTCATGCAAATTGCTTCCTTTGAGAATATTCATCCTAAGTAGTAGCCAAAAGAACTACTGTAGTTCTAGAAATGTGAACTCTGAATCTTTGCCACTTAGGGAAAATGGAAAGAGGCATCATTCCAGTTATTTTCTAATACAAAAGGAGTCAAGAGCATTGAGACCCATCCCAGATCTGAGATCAACTGATTTGTTACAAAATAAACTCCAGGTGATATCTGAACATGGATGCTTGCATTCATTATGGTTCAGTAGAAGCATACCTGAACTTCATCAAACTTGCACTCTTTTAAAAAAAAAAAAAAAAGCTTTAACATGACCTCGGCAGTGTTACGGCAGAATAACTTTCCAAAATTCATGGAATGTGTGCCAGATATGCTTATATGTTTATATAACTGATTTAAAAGCATGAGATGTTACTGTTTTTTTGAGTTAGAGTGTGAGTTTGAAATTGAGGTACTTATTGCTTTTGGATATCTGGAGATGAAAGTGAAAGCCTTATGGAGAGTTGTAGTATGTTGTTGATAGTGTTGTAGGCAATGTGAAGGTAGAAAGAAACGCACAAGTCTTTCTCTTTTCAGTCTTTTAAGATTTGCATGTATGGAGTGTTTCTAGCTGCAATCTCAATTGTCACTAAATTTATACTTGGTAGGCTAGCATAAGAATAAATCACAGCTGCATGAAGTAATCCATAGTGCTAATACTCTAGCTGCAGCTCTAAAGGCATTTTACAAATGCCAATTATGTAACTTCATCTGGGTATCTTTAGTGAAGTACCTTTACAGATGGGTAAACTGACATACAAAGATTGACTTGCCCAAGTTTATATAATCAATTTGTGTCAAAGGTGGGAAAGAGAACCCAGATCTGTACCTAATCACACAGTTCAGTGATACAGGACCAGTGCTTCAGAATACATTTTTGTTTGTTTGTAAACTGGGGTTATACAAAAATGTAATTGTAGTGGTAAACTGGCAAATGTATGCAGAAAGTATATTTGGACTCATTTTTCAGGACAACTGATCAACTGAAATTCTCTAGAGGGAATCAAAATATCTCAGCAATAGTGTGTTAAAATCAGTAGTGCTGTGTAGCATCCTAACTCAAGAGGGGGGAATGGAGTTTGTGCAGGAGCAGCGTAAGAGTTTTCCATGCAAAAGGGAAGATTAAATTGGTAGAGAGGAAGGGAGATGAGGGGGTGGGAATAACATAAGGAAGAAATGTGGTTAAACTGACAAATAAGATTAAGTGGATGAGGATACATACACCTGTGGGGGTGTAGGAAGGAGAAAACTTCAGAGATGATGGAGATGGAACACACAAGAAAATAGAGCAAAGACTGGTGTATCCTGCTAGGTGGTGGTGGTGCTGCTGCTTGTTTTTCTCCCCATTTGGATTTGCTGTACTACTGTTGCATTACCTGCCTATTGCTTTCTGGTGTCTTTGTCATTGGATCCTTTTGAGGCCTACCTAGTTGTCACTCCACTCTTTAGCTTCTCAGCTTATATATAGCTCTTGTATTTCTAAAACTATTTCTGGGTATGCCCCATTGAGCTCAGACTGTCATTTCTTATGGCAATCACCCCAATCCCTTACATGTTGAGGAACCATTTAGTTGCTATTCTAATTGTCCATTATTTATATTTAATGATATTTTACTCTTTGTGAATTTAATCATTTAAGGGATTTTACATCACACTGTTACATTCAAGTTCTGATTCTTCATTTTTTTTCAAGATTACTATTGCTTTGCCTATGTTATGTAATAAAGCAGGTCTTAATGATGTTCCAAAATGTCTTACTCTGTTAATTGCTTCTGTATGAATAATATTTTTATTTTTATTTTCTACTTCAGTAATCAATTGATGTACATAAGAAAGGGTTTGGTTTCTTTTCAAAATTCTTTCTAAACTAAAATCAAGCAGTAGTGCTCCTTTTTAATAAGACTTCCGAACGGTCAATATTGTAGCAGAGATCCAGAACAGAATTTCTTCAGATAAGCCAGCAACAGTAGCTATCCAAGTATTGTAGTATATTGACTGACTGGGTGATAGGACAGCGGCAACTTCATATTTCTAACACTGAACAACAGACAGGTAATCCTAACTTTAAAAGTGCTAACTCAAGGCTATATCCAGGCAACTTCTCAAAGCATAACCAAAACAAGAAGTATATTTGTATGCCTAATAAGTTTTAGTTGTTAATATTACTAATGCTGCAAAAACATTTTGTCTCCTTTTTACAGATCCCAGCATTATATCAACCTGCCAGTTCAGTTCAAGCCAAAGTCAGCAGGAAGATTCGAAGGTCTTTTGGTTGTGCAAATAGACAAATGTGGCAGTCTTGGTATTCGATTACTTGGTGAAGCTCACACAAAAAAGTAACTGGGGAACAGCTTTCTTTGTAATCCAAACTAAATTATTGAATTTATTGCTGTTATATTTTCCTTATTAACGTACTACTTTTTTTGTACATTATGATGCTGCTTTGATGTAAAATCTTTTGTAAGATAAATTGAGGTGATTGTTTAACAAATGAATCTTTTCCTTCACATTCTAAAATGAGGATAAATCACTTTGTTTATAACTATCATGTTCTAGCTTACATGTCTGTACCCTTTTACAAGGGAGAAAAGTGTTCTATTTTTTCATTGATTATGATTTGCTAAATACAGATTATTTTAAATTTAGTAAATTCAGAAATAAATTTGTAATTCACACTTTTTAATAAATATTTTTCATGTGAATAATGTGGATGTTTTGAGTTTTTAGAGTGCCCGTCACTGTAGTTTCGAATATTGTGTAATTTAAGTCAAAAATTGTCGTCAGTTTCACTTAGATTGATAGTGGATCCTTCATAGGATACTTACACAAACATACAAGATCTCGGAAATTCAGGGGCACCCACATCCACTTACAATTTAAGGACTAGCAATTACCAGCAATTGAGCACTAAAAATTTGGAATATGAAAAAATGACATTGAAGATATATAATACAGCACCCATTAACAGCTCGAGTACAATTATATCTGACGTATGCTGTTCCCTTAAGGATCATAAGATATTATTAAACCTAAATACGTCTGGCAGATATGAACTAAACTCATCAGTTGGGCTCTGCAGGAGCAATTCCATAGCACTCATAGATTCAGGAATATAAATCTATCAATGGTGTCAGTGTACTATCTTTCAGGAAACTGTACTAAATGAAGATGTAAAATCAGGGGGCAGAACCAAGCCAATTAACTGCTTTGAAGGCTAGATTATGTTTTCCTAAACTAAAGGTGTGTCACTGTACAGCAATGTAATATTTCAGTTGCTTAGAACACTTACCTAGCAGTACATCAAAAAAAATTTGTTTGCATGCTTTATACGGGTCTGGCTAAAAGATTTACAAATAAATAGTGCCTTCCTGCTTAGGTGCATTTTGTTTTTACTATTGATGCCAAATTGAATTAAGTTCTCTAGCCACAGAAATAGCATGGCAAATGAAATAATCTGTTCAGGTTTCTTCATGCTGCCCTTCCACTGTGCTTCAACATTGAGTTGGAAGGAATTACCTCTTAAAGGCTTTGTTTACACCTTTTTTCCCCTCGTATAATTTCCCACCAATGCCACAACTGATTCAGCTCCTCAAATGGGATTTTTAAGATAGTCGTGGTGCTGGTGGCTACTGATAACTTAACAGGGTTGAACAGCAGTGCTTAAAATGCCAGTAGGCCCTTGGAACAATGTTTGTTAGTAGTCCCTCTGGTGGATCTTCAGTGGTAGGAAGCTTTTTTTATGGAGAAATGCTATTATAGCCGCAGCTTTGGGGTGGAAGGACTATTCCCCCTTTTGTCTTGTAAGTCCCTATGTGTGAAGAAGCACTGCAACAGAATTTGGCTGGACCTCTTTGAGTTGGTGATTACGTTAAACAGCAGTCCTGAGTTTTTTCATGAAGTCTTAAATGTTTTGATTGCAACCATTGAATAAGGCATTTAGATTAGGTTTGGCTGAATAGATTCCATTTCAACAGTTACTTCCTATAAGCATTGTACCTGCATCAGCTGAACTGATGGTCCTAACTCCATTTCATAATGCAGTGCCTTATACTGGAATATTTCCCAAAAGTCCCTTCTCCCAGCAGCTATAGACTGGGCATAATGGGAAATGTGCTTCAGGGATTTAAAATGCATTGCTGCAACTATATTTGTAAGACTTGTCAAAATGATTCTGTTCTTCGAGTGCACATGTCCATTGCACGGTAGGTGTGTTCTCACTGAGCACAGTCACTGAAAATATTTCCCTCCAGTGGTACTGTCAGGGTGGCTCAAGTGCCCTCTGGTGCCATGTGCTCCTAGCGCCAGTATAAAGGGCCCCACTGACCCCGCGCCCCTCAGTTCCTTCTTTCCACCTGTGGCGGTCACTGTAACTGTTCCCCTTGCTATGTCAAGCTTCTCAGTGATTTTCGTTTTTCTCTTATTATATATAGTTAGTGGTTGTAAATAGTTATTTAGTTTTTTGTCAGTTAATATAATTTATATATATATATATATATATATATATATATATATATATATATACATCTATATAGATCTATTAGTTAATGGAGTTTCATCTGCACCCGGTGCCAAAGCATGCCTCAGTCAAATGGCTTCAAGCTCTGTGCCTCCTGCAAGTAGGCCATGCCCTTGAGTGACCTGCATTTCAACAGCCTGAAGTGCTTGAGTGAGGCTTGTGTCGGGGACCGCTGCCAGATTCACAGGGACTTTAAGCTACATAAGAAGGACCGGGAGGCCAGGCTAAAATTTTTGCTTATGGAGGCAGCGTTAAGACCTTCCTCTGAGTCAAGCCAGTCGGACTCTTCACCGACCACCTCAGTGTTGATAAGGAGCGCGCCTCCTACCATATAAGAGTCCCAGCACTGTTCGCCATCCCCAGCGCTGAGGAAGCAGGAAAAGAAGCAGCCAGCCAAGAGGGGACATTCCCCAACACCGAAGAGAGCCCGGCGATGGGAACAGAGTGGGGTGCTGTGATGCTGTGTATAAGAAAAATGACCATTTGTATCATTGTTACTACCACTGTTATACAGTTGCAACAAATCTTGTACAAAGTGTGTCATATAAGGTGTCAGTGGAAAAGTTATGATTTGCTAAATATGATTATCCTGTTTGTATGCATATATCATTTTTGTATCTGAAGTTATCAATATTGGCTATGTACTTTTATCTTAATCATGTTTTGTATTTCTGGGTGACAACCCCCAGATACAATTTACCTTAAGGCTACACAGCCATGTGTTGTTGGTCTACCAGAGACACTTCACTCTCACAATAGGACATTGAAGAAACTCATCCTGTCCAGATAGCTTCTCCTGAGGATGCCTCGAGCAGCGATGAGCCAATGACCATCCCCTCTGACTCAGCAAAACATGTAGGGGTACGTGATATGCTCATGCGATCCTGGATTCCATCTTGCGCCAGTAACTTTCCATACACCTGGGCTTTGTGCTTTGTTTGGGACAATACATTTCCATGCACGTGGCAAAGGATATAAAAGACCTCTGAGAAACTTCCATTTTGCTCTTTCCTGCTCTAATTCTCTGGACTGTGGATTTACAACTAAAGGAGCATCTTGAACTATGGACTGAGGACCTTCCATTCTTTTGGAGATTACCAGAGAGACTTTATAAGCCAGCAATCTATTCCATCACTGCTACAAACCTGATGTAAGGACTTTTCAATCATTTCTATGTATCTGATCTATTAACCATTTATAACTCTTTTATTATTAAATCTTTAGCTAGTTTACTAAGGATTGGCTGTGACAGCATGATATCTGGGTAAGATCTGAGATACATATTGACCAGGGGATATGTGTCTGTTTCTCCGGGATGAGAAAGAATCTGACATATGTGGAAATGGGTTTTTAATAACCTCTCATTATATTAGATCGGGTTACCTGGATGAGAGCCACGGGCTGGAATGCCTAAAGGTGACTGTGTTTGGCTTCCAGTTAACCAGTTTGGGTTGTGGTTTTTTTTGGTTTTTTTTTTTAATTTACAGTGCCAATTTTTCCTAAACAGTAGGAAAACATTTTTGATGTGGTTACTCTATCTACTAGAAATTAAACTGAGGCCAGCACCAACTTGTTTTAATTTAAATACCCCATGATACCTTGAAACAAGTTACTGTATCCTAGCAATCATTATACTCTAAACACTAGTGTGTTTTATGTGCATGTGGAATAACTGACTTTTTTTAGAAAAATATGGTCTATTTTCATATCTATGTTTTGGGACCCATTCCTCTAAAATAGAAGCCCCAGCCCCTGCTTGGGAGTTACTTTAAATGTTGGCAGGAACTGGGAGCATCAGTGGCTCATTAAAGATGAGGCTTTTACTACTACTTTTCTCAAGAGTGGCAGTCCTAAGAGCTAGGATGTGGATATTATCACCTGAGCACTTTTAATATATGAGAGTTAATTATGAAGCACCGCTCTCCACAAAATATTCCACAAAGTATTTGTGGAGTAGGAAGGGAAGACATTACTGTTGCCAAAGTAGTCAAGGCTGGGAATTTTAGAAGCAGTGGTGTACCGTGATTCTCCGGCACCCGGGGGCCAATACATATATTTGCGGCCCCTCCTCCATTGGCGGCAGCACCCCCGGGGGGGTCTGCGAGCCCATTTCCCGCTATCTCCTCCCCACCCCCACTGTGGGGGCAGCTGGTGCAGTGGCATACCGAGGAGCACCCCCACTGACATCCCTTGCAGCTGCGCCAACCTGGCCCACAGCTCCTTTGTTGTGCCCAGCATGGGGGCGGAGAGGATGGGAGGCGGAGGGGCCAGTCACAAACTTGGCTGGTCACAAATTCTGCTGGTCAGAGTTTTTGGCACTATACCTGGTTGGCGTGGCTGCTGGGGGTGGAGGGGCGGTTCCTTAGAAGGAGCCTGGACATTTAGCCTCCCTCCCATATATAGCACCTTAAAGCTCTGCCTTAACTCAAACTTTAATATAGTAAAGACCTGTAAGTAAATCTCAGTTAAGAGAAAATATGGTCTTATCATTAAAGCACTTGACTAAGACTGCAAAGATCTGGGTTCCATTCTTGGCACTGCCACAGGCTTGTATGACCATGAGCTAGTCAGTTTTCTCTCTCTTTGTTCCTCATGTAAAATAGGGAAGCTTGCTTTCTTTTCTCCCTTTGTATTGTTGTCTTAGATTACAAATGCCTCAGGCCATAGAATGTCTTCAATGTGTTTGTACAGTGCCTAGTGCAATGGGGACCTGTTCTGAGTCTCTAGGAACTACCATAGTACAAAAGAAAAATATACCACTATCAGAGTATAGCTATTTTTAAAAAAAAAAATCAAACTTTTGAAAGCCAGTAAATTTGGAGTGGTGATTCTACACACACAAACAGAGTGAGAGACCTTTAAATTAATTGGAAGTAATTTCAGGTACTGCACTTGCCCTGATTCCTCTCATCAAATTTTGTCATAAGAACTGCAATATTGGGTCAGACCAATATCACCTAGTATCCTGCCTCTGACAGTGGCCAGTACAGGGCAATTTTGGGGAGATCTCCCTCATCTTCCCCTCCCAACTTCTAGCAGTCAGAAATGTAAGGTTACCCTGATTATGGGGTTGCATTCTTGTCCATCATAGCTAATAGCCATTGTTGGACCTATCCTTAATGAACTTAATGGTTCTTTTGTGAACACAGTTATACTTTTGCCATGACAACATCCCGTGGCGATGACTCCACAGGTTAATTGTACATTGTGTAAAAAAGTATTTCCTCTTGTTCCTACTATTAATTTTATTGGGTGACCCCTCTTTTTTGTACTGTGTGAGAAGGTAAATAACATATCTATATGCGCTTTCTCCACATCATTCATGCTTCTATATAGACATCTCATTTCCCCCCTTAACTGTCTCTTTTCTGAGCTGAACATCCCTAATCTTTTTCGTCTCTCCTTGTAGGGAAGCTGTTCCATACCCTTGATCATCTTCGTTGCTCTTCTGAACCTTTTCCAGTTTCGCTATGTCCATTTTAAGATGGGGCAACTAGAATTGGACACAGTATTCAAGGTGTGGATGCACCACATATTTATATAGTGTCATTATATTTTCTTATTATTTATCCATTTCCTAATTGTTCCTAACTTTCTGGTAGCCTTTTTGATGACTGCTGCACATTGAGATGAAGCCTTCAGAAAACTATCCAGGATGATTCCAAGATTTATTTCTTGACTGATAACATCTAATTTAGAACCCGTCATTATATATGTGTAGTTGGCATCATTTTTTTCCAACGTGCATTAATTTGCATTTATGAATGTTGAATTTCATCTACCATTTTGTTGCCCAGTCATTCAGTTTTGTGAGATCAACCTGTAACTCTTCGCAGTCAGTTTTGGACTTAACTAGCTTGAGTAATTTTGTGTCATCAGCAAACTTTGTCACTTTACTGTTCATTTCCTTTTCCAGATCATTAATGAATATGTTGAACAGCACTAGTCCCAGTACAAATACTTAAGAGCCCCCATGGTGTACCTCTCCCCATTGTGATCCTTTGTTTTCTACCTTGTAACCAGTTACTGATTCATGAAAGGACCTTCTCTCTCATCTCATGACCACTTAGGGCTTGTCTGCACTTAAAATGCTGCAGTAGGGCAGCTGCACTGCCACCGTGCCTCAGTGAAGACATTACCTTCTCTGATGGGAGGGCTTGTCCCCAAGAAGCTGTAGCTAGGTGGATAGGAGAATTCTCCAGTCGGCCTAGTACTGTCTACACTGGGAGTTAGTTAGATTTTACTGCATCATTCAGGGGTGTGGATTTTTCATACCCCTGAGCGACGTAGTTATATTGACCTAATTTTCTAGTGTAGACCAGGCTTTACTTTCTTTAAGTGCCTTTGGTGAGGGACCTTGTCAAAGGCTTTTTGAAAATTCAAGTACACTATATAACTAGTTCACCCTGATCCACATGCTTTTTGATGCCCTCAGAAGATTCTAATAAATGCTCATTATTTATGCTAAACAACTTATTCCACCTAGGATTTTGGTGTGAAACTGGGAGTACCTTTCCCAGACCTGCAGAAGATCTCTGTGGCTTGAAAGTTTCTCTCTCTCACCAACAGAAGCTGGTCCAACAAAAGATATTACGTCACCTACCATGTTTTTTGTTTAGACATTCTTTAGGTCCTCTGATTGTCTTTTTTGATTTGGGGTATACATTTAGCCTGAGTCTCTGTTGTGTTTTTCAATAGTCTCCATGCTGTCTTTTAAATGCTATCTAACAAGCAGCAATCTACATTTTTGTGTAGTTCCTCTATTTAAAGGTAAATGTTCTCATGGTGAGATTTTTGGTATTATCACCCTACAGGGATTTTACAATTAATTGCATTGTGGTCACTATTATAAAGCAGTTCAGTTATACTTACCTCTTGGACCAGATCCTGTGCTCCACTTAAAACTAAATCAAGAATTGCCTCTCCCTTTGTGGGTTCCAGGACTAGTTGCTCTAAGAAGCAGTAAGTCATAGTGTCTGAAAACTTTGTCTCTGTCACTCATTGAGGTGACATGTCAATAGGAGAATAGTTGAAATCACCCATCATTATTGTGCCTTCTGCTTTTGTAGCCTCTCTAACCTCCCTGAGCATTTTACAATCACTGTCACCAACTGGTCAGGTGTTCACTCTTGTTATTCAAGCATGGCCTTATTCAAGCATAGAGATTCTATGATAGTTTGTTTCATTTAAACTTTGTTGTTTGTTTGACTTTATGCTGTCTTTTACATATAATGCCACTCCCCCACCAGGGTGACCTACTCTGTCATTACTATATATTTTATACCCTGGTATTATCGTGTCCCGTTGATTATTCTCATTCCACCAAGTTTCTGTGATGTCTGATATATCCTCATTTAATTCCAGGCACTCTAGTTCACCCATCTTAGTATTTAGACTGCTATCATTTGTATCATTTGCACTTGTCAATATTTGGTGGCTTAACTTCATATGTTATATTTAAATGGGACAACTATTTAATTTGACTGTTTCTCACTAGCTCATACCTGTATTTTACCAACTTCTTTCCTATCCTCTAGTGTTCCCCTTTTAATAAATTCTTCCCTAAGGAACATCTCTGCCTGAACCGTGTGCTCCTCTATATCTTTCGGCTTTACCCCAGCCATTAGTTTAAAAAATCCTCTACAGTCTGGTTCCATTTTGGTTGCCCATGGAGCCCATCCCTCCTGTATAGGCCACTCTTTCCACAAATTCCTAATAAATCTAAACCCCTCCTCCCTACACCATCATCATATCCAGTCATTGAGACCTTGCAGTTCTTCTTCAAATGCTTGCTCATGTCCATTCCAATATAGGTGTGTGCTCACTCCGAGCACCATTGCCAGAAGGTTTTTCCCTCAGTGATTATCTGTCAGGTCGGCTCTGGAGCCCCCTGGAATCTCAAGCTCATAGTGCTGGAATAAAGGGTCCTGCTGACCCACGGGCCCCTCAGTTCCTTCTTACCGCCCGTGACCGTCACTGCAACTACTTCGCCCTTGTGTTCGCAAGTACGCCAGTGGACTTTGTTTCTAATCTGTTTATATAGCTACCATTAGTTAAGTTTTAGTTGTTAAAACAGTTAGGTTAACGAATGTCACTCTGTGTGTTTAGTCTCTGCCCAGCCCTTGGGTATGCCTCTTTCCCCAGGTTTTAACCCTTGTGTTTCTTTCTATAAGCCTATGCCAGTAAGCAAGCCCCATACCAGCTGCCTTAAGTGCCTGGGGGAAGCTCACATATGGGAGCACTGCAAGATCTGCAGGCCTTTTGATGGGATGGTCGGGGATGACATACCAGGCCAAAGCATGGCTCCAAAATGCCCAGTTTTGGGGGATCATTTATCCCACTTGTATCAGGTGTAGGCCTGTATTACCTTGGACTATTGGGTACTACACATGATGGCACTGGAATACACCCTTCAGTTGTTCCCCACCTTCCCATCCTCTCTCCCCGTCTCTCTTCAGGGACCTTTCTTACAAGCAACTTCTTGTCCAAATGGTGCAGTCACTCCTAAGGGTGGGAGCTGTGGAGAAGGTTCCACCAGCGCTAAGGGGTCAGGGGTTCTACTCCTGCTATTTCCTAATCCGGAAGGCCAACAGCAACCTCAGACTGATTCTGGACCTGCAGAAGCTCAACAGGTTAATGAAGAAACTGAAGTTCCACATGGTCTCCTTGACCTCCAACCTCCCCTCCCTGGATCCAGGGAACTGGTACACTGCCCTTGATTTGAAGGTTACTTATTTTGCATATTGCAATCTTTCAGGGACACACAAGGTTCCTCAGATTAATCATAAACTATGTGCACTACCAATTTGCCGTGTTCCCGTTCGGCCTATCAGCAGTCCCGCAGCTGTTTACCAAGTTGCATGGCAGTCGTCATGGCCTTCTTGAGGAGATAGGGATCAAGTCTACCCTTATCTTGATGAATGGCTGATCAGAGGTCAGACCAAGGCCCAGGTAGAAACAAATGTGAAGTTAATACAGTCAACTTTCCACGACTTGGGCCTGTTAATAAATATCCAGAAGTCTACACTCCCCCTGGTTCAATGGATAGAATTAATTGAAGCAATCCTTGTCTTGGTTCAAGCCAGAGCCTTCCTCCCAGAAGCCCAGTTCCAAGCAGTAGTAAGCCTCAGAAACCACCCCATCACCACAGCGAGAACCTGGGCCATATGGGGCATCATGCACCTATGTGGTGCCAAATGTGAGACTATGGTTCAGACCTCTTCAGGCTTGCTTGATGTCAGTACATGCACCAGGCCAACATCACTTGGATACAGTAATCACACTTCCCCCATCAATGATCACCTCCCTTCTTAGGTGCTTTGATCCACTAGCAGTGTGAAGTCCTGTTCTTGAGACCCCAAACATAAATGTCTTGTCACAGGCACTTTGGTGATGTGCTGGGGAGCTCATTTAGGGCCTCTCAGAAATCTGGGCCTCTGGTCTCTGCAAAAGCTGTCATTACACATCAACGTCAGGGAACTCAGGGCAGTTCACCTAGCTTACCAGGCGTTCCAACCCCACCTGTAGGGTAATTGCATATTGGTCCCCACAGACAACATGACAGCAATATTTTGTATGGGTGGAGCATGAGACTCATGACAAAATCATGAGAGTTGGCAACACTGTATATGCAGCAGAAAAATTATAATAATATAACAAATAAGCACCACAGCTGTCAATAGCCAACATTTCAGCCATAGAGTATTCATTAGGGTGTGCTTTTTTAAAAAGATTGTAAATTTTATTTTGTTTTTGATGGCCTGCTGAGTTCTGAAATGGATAGTTGTCAAACTTATAATTTTACATGTATGTAAATTATTAAATGTAGGTGTCTAAAATTAGGCACTTAAATGTATATTTAGGCATTTAGAGACATAGCCTGATTTTAAAAGGTGCTGAGAATCTCTAAATCCTGGAGCCTAAATATAGATTTAGGTGCCTAACCTTTAGACATCTACACTTGAAAATTTTGACTGTTGACTAAGTCAGATTTCTTTAAATTTCTTTCACAGGCATAAGCAGGGGATGGATTAGAAAGGATATTCTTGTTTAGAATATTTTACAAACTGTTTTGTGCTTTGTCTGTTTACATTAGTTCCTCATTTGTATGTGTTACTTTGGTAGCAAGTTCTTTATTGCAACTACTTTATATTGATTTATGGCTCAGATGAGCCGCATTCAAAAACCGTTCTGCCATGAGGTTTTGGTTGAAAAGGACAGTGTTCTCTCTCAGAATGGTGTACTCAGGTGCGCAGCATTCTTCCCAGGCTGTAATGTATTACCACCTGCCTAAACCTGGCAGTTGAGTTCCAGCTGGGAGTTGTCCTATAGGAATAGTACAGGCCAGGGGAAGGCAAAATGGTTCATCAAGGCCTACTTGTAAGTCAGATCTCCAAACATGCATTTTCCACTCTATGAATTCAAAATTAAAATACTAATAGGCATTCTTTGTGTTCATTCAACAACTAGTTCATTAGGTAGGTACATACAAAGAGACCGTTCTCTTCAATGTTGTTTGGCTCTAACATTAAAAGGAAAAAAAAATCAGTAGGGGTTAGACTAGTCATGAAATGCCTCCACCCCTTTTTTACCTTCCTTCCATGTTTGTTCTGCCAGGCTAGCGGTAGGTAATACTCATCCTGCATAGAGCTGTTTTTCATTGTGAGTATTCTGTCACTAGTCAGAGCTGTCAGGTTGTCAGTCATGTAGTATTGTGATGGTGTCAGAGACATAATCAGAGAGATTAGGTGGACACAAAGAGCTGTGAATGAGGTAGTAATTGCGTTCAGGGGGGGAAAAAGAGTAAAAGAAAGAAACTTTCCTTTCTCACAAGATCTGTTAAAGAGGTGACAGCTAATATATTAAAGCTGGAACAAGATAATTGTGGTAAGAGATCTTTGTACATTCTCTGCAAAATGCAACGTGTTCACAATAAATATTCAAATGCTTATTTTGTGTTGTGAATACCAGATAACCATTTACAGTGGAATACAACCCCTTTCAGAAAGTTTAAATGCACTGCCAGGAATGTGTTAGGAACGATTATAAAACCCCAAAGGAATATTAGTGCTACACTGAGTCGCATCTTATGAAAGCTTCTTTGCAAAGTTTTTCTTCAAATTAGAGGGAAGAAAATACTGAGAAACAAGTTACAGGCCAGATCCTGCCAGCCTTACTCACTCTGAGTAGTACCTTACTCCATGAATAGTCCCATTGATTTTAATGGAACTGCTGATGGAGTAAGGTACTTCTAAAAGGGGTAAACTAATGCGCTTACTCATGTTGCACAGCTACTTACTTCACAAGAAGTTTCCTTGAAATCAGCAGAACTATCGGTGGAGTAAAGTATCAGGCAACATGAGTAAGCATATCAGAACCCAGCCAATAGAAAGTAAAAATGAGTAAGGGTTTTTTTACCTGGGGGTTTAAACTGGATTGATTAGAAGCACACTATTTAACCCACAGTACATAAGCTGCACTAATAGCATGCACAAGGGATAACAGTGCCTCTTTCAATTTACATCATTGTGTACACATGCTGTGTACCAAGCATGTGGCATTCACGAAGGGTATACCATGGTCCTTTGCTTTCACTGTTGAGCAGTGTGCCTTCTGGGATTTTTCTTGCTCTGCATTGTGGGATGCATAGCAGAAGCCAGGCAGGTTCAAATTGTAAAAAATCCCATGTTTCTTTTGTCTTCGCTCCTGTGATGGGGTATCCACCCCACACTTGTCCCGAAGGGGTTAGTGGAGGCCAGATGGGCCAGTTAATCTATTAGGCTGAAGGCTGAGAGGAAAACCCTAATTAGGGGATGCCTGTCTATGGGGGAACAGGTGGGTCTTCTATAAAGCCAGGGAGCTGAGAGCAGAAAGGGGGCTGCAGTCACTGCCAGGGAGAAGGGAGGTGTGTTTGTGGGCTATAGAGAGAAGTAGATCCTGTTTGCACCTTGGAAGGAGGGAGTAGAGAGGCTGGCAAACCCCCAAGAGTGCGGGGGTGCTGGAATAGGAAGCAGCCCAGGGAGCAAACAGCAAGGTTGGGGACTGAGCAAGACCTTGGCTGTATGTTGTAGGGTCCCTGAACTGGAACCCAGAGCACAGAGCGTGCCCGGGTTCTCCTGCCCATTACTGGGGAAATGGTACTGACAAGGCAGTGAACTGGAAGACTGCCTGGATCACTGTGGGAGTGACAGAGAATTTGAAAGATTGTGTCCCGGCAGGGGGGATTTCGGAGTGACCAGGCCAGAGGGCTGAGTCATGAAGAGGACACTGCAGTTCCTGGAGTGAGAGGGCTCTGCTGACCAGACAGAGACAGAGAGAAAGAGAGAGAGAGTGATGGTGTGCAACCATGGGAAGCTGCGTTGACCTCATGGAGCTAATCGCCAGAGCAGCCAGGAGGAGGCACCAGACTAGCGGCGAGTGGAATACCCCTTTGCAGCCCGATGCGTCTTTTCTGGGCATGCTAGCAGCATTTGCAAATTGCTGTCCACCAACAATGCTCCATGCCATTGGTGAATTTGGTTTTAGACTTTGCTTGACAACCAGGTGACGTGGCAACAACAGTAGCTCTTCCAGAAGCAGAAGGGTCTTCAGTAGAGGCAGATGAAATGGAATAAGGACAGGGAAGAAGAGGAGGACACTGAGCAACTGATGGTAGAGGAGCAGTCCTGCAACCCAGCATTTCCCAGAGTTCTTGCCATCTGGAACTGCTTGCTTTCTTTGCAGTTCATGGAGCTGAATCACCATTTTGCTGCCACCGCTCTGTCCATGGACTCTTTGCTCTTCTTTGCAGCCAGTTTTCTGCATCCGCGGCAGCATGTGGACACTGTCTCTATTGCTCTCGTCTACTTTTTGCCTCCAATGGTTTTTTAACTAAGTTTGGGGGCAAAAGTGAGCAATGTTCTCTCTTCTAGCCCTATCCTCCTCTCTGTGTTGGTTTTTAGTTGGATGACAGAGCTTCCATGGCAGTGCCTCCCTGCTGGTTCTTCTGAACCTTTTCTGGATAGCAGAGCAGCCTCATAAATGCCTTAATCTACACAGTGCTCTATCTGTGAGACTGCTTTCCCAGGCTTGGCAATTGTGCCCAGCCTGCACCCAGCCTTTCATCGCTAACTCTGTAACGTCTCAGGGCTAAGAGTCGGACAGGCCTGTGGGATCCCCTACCCACCAGATCAGCTGTGATTTCAGCATGGAAAAAATGGACCAGGAGTCTTTGAGCAGAGAAGAGTGAGGCTCCAAATATGAGGAGGGACCTCAGCCAGCAAACTCAGCGGTAAGTCCAAGGGGTCTCTGAACAACAGAAACGGGAGACTTACAGGGACACAATTCCTCCCCCTCTCCCGAAAAGTCTTAAAGTGGGTCCAGAATGCACTGAGAAAAGAAGCAGGACTTATAAACTGCCCTGCTCCTTTCCAATTTGTCCAGGTGGGCTCTGGCAACATATCCCCTCCCATTCCCTGGGGGAATGGGACCCAGCAGGCAAGATCTCTGAGAGAGATCTCATGAGAGGACTTCAGACCCTATGGAAGGCTAGCTGCAAAAAGCTTTATCAAAACAGCACCGGAACTCGTACGCTCTCAAAGCATGTAAAAAAATTTAAAAAAACAAAAGCAAAAAACAAAGGACAAAAGGGAAAGAAAAAGCACAGAAGATCCAGGAGGTACAAGTCCTCTGACTCCTCTTCCTCTCCCTTCTCCGCTGATGATGATGTATTGTTAGACTCTGAATCCAAACAGGACCAGAGGAAAACTAAATAAAGATTTCCCCCCCCTGAGAAATTTGAGGCCATATGTGCAGCAAGGTTGTCTCCACTGTTCAGATTCAATCTGAACAGACTCCTGAAAGTAAGCCCCAGAGTAAATACCTGCCCTCAAGATCCTCTCCAGAGACTGCAATTCCCCTACACTTTTCAAGGAAGTGATCAGAAATGAGCGGGGTAATCCCGACAAGGGCAGGCACATTAACAAAAATTACTTTCAAGGCTTCATATCAAAGGTATGCTGCCGCACCTGGAACACAGGAAGGATCATGTAGAGGTCCCAGCATAGATACTCAGCTCCTTAAAATGGTGGACAGTCCAGGGCAGTGTCAGCAAAGCTATGCCCATAAGCCTTCCAGATCCTCTGATTCTTACAACCGATGCCAGCCTGGAGGACTGGGGAGGACAGTTGGAGCTCAGAGGAAACACAAACCTCCTACAGCCAAGAGCAGTCAAGCTCACGCTATGAAGGTTCCAGTCCAGCCTAGAAGAGAACCACAACATGACTCAGTCAGACAATACCCCTACGGTCACATACGTGAAGAACCAAGGGAGAACAAGGAGCCCAGCACTACACACCGAAACAATGGAAATAGGGCGATGGATGGAGCACTTTCTTCTATACCTCAGAGCAATTCATGTAAAAGGAGACCTGAACCAAAAGGCACACTGGCTAAGCAGGTGCAAGATAAAAAACTCTGCCCTTTGGGCCACCACGAAATGCTGGATACTTTCTGGGTTTATAAGCACCAATGTGTTGTTTGTTAGGTCCTCTCTACCAGTTCATCAGTACAGCCCTATGCAGCAACAGTCATATGGATATAAACTTCCCCCTTAGCCCACTCTCTGGGGAGGAAGAGGGAAAGGTCTCCTCATTCGGAGATCCTGTGTCCCCTCATCCCAGCCAGCCTCCTCCTTGAACTTCCTTCCTGTCTTTTAACTCTTTCCAGCTGATGTTGATTGCTGTCATTAGCTCATCAGTGTCAGCATTCTGTTTGTCCATCAAAACTTGCTTTGTGATAGCCATCATGTCTGCAAGGTGAGTGTGGGAGGTGGCAGATTTCTCTGCAGGAACCTTACTGTGTGTTCCGTGAGGATGGTGTGGTGCTCAGAACTCAGGAATCATTTATTCCAAAGGTGAGCTCTTCCTTTCATGCTTCCCAAAAAGTGGCTCGGCCTTCATTCTGCCCAACAACATCTCACCAAGAAGGGATGGCACACTTTAGATGTCAGAAGAACTCTGAAAATCTACCTCAAACATACAGAATTAATGAGGAAATCGGGTTCCCAGTTTGTATTCTTCCACTTGAAATGCCAAAGACTGAGCTTTCAAGTCCTCCATTATTGGATGGATTAGACTATGTATTGTGGAGCCGTACAAAGCATTGGTAATTCCAGAAGGGGTCAGGGCGTACTCTGTGTAATCTCAGGTCACTATATGGGCAGAAAGAGCTTATGCAGCCACACTGGAAATTTGCAAGACGGCCACCTGGTCAACTGCTATTATCTTTATCAAGCACTATCAGGTTTTAAAGGGGAGGGGACATCTAGTCAACGAGATACCAGAGGCTTGGAGAGCACACAGATAGACTGTTCAGTAACAGTTGCCCACAAAGTAGTGTGGGATAGCAGTTGACAGAATGTCCAAGTAGCGCACAGTAGTATTGCATGCGCAAGTACAATAGACTGAACTAACTCAATTTGCATCAAATTTAATTCACTTTGAAAAAGGATTCCAGAGTTTGCGATGAATACAGAGTTAGTGCGCTATAATGAATTGTCATGTGTACCTATTTAATTTGACTCAGGGTATGTTTACATGTAAACCCCTATAGCAGCAAAGCTGCACCACTGTAGTGCTTCAGCGAAAATAACTGCCCACAGTGATGGAGTGGTTCTCCCATCAGCATAGGTAATCTGCCTCTCCGAGAGGTGATACCTAGGTCAACAGGAGAATTCTCCTGTCAACCTAGCACTGTCTACAGTGAGGGTTAGGTCAGTTTAACTGCGACACTCTGGGGTATGGATTTTTCACACCCCTGTGCAATGTAGTTATACCAACTTAATTTCCTAATGTAAACTAAGCCTTAATCTGGTTTAACCCTGGCCTGTTCCAACAAGCCTTACCTAGAATCTATCTCAAAACATGTATTACATCTCTTGTTGCCTCATTTGCCATAGGAAAATGTTAATGAGCCAAATTCATCCCTGCTCAAATTCCATTAGCCTCAGTGGAGTTACACCAGGGATAAATTTTGCCCACTGCCTTACTACGATTTTAATACTGGCTGCAGTGAAAACAAAATGAAGACCTAATCCTGTGGTTCTTTACTCTGCAAGATTTCCAGGCTTTTACTCAAGCTCCTACAGGCTTCGATAGGCGCTTTAGGTGCACAAGAATGCAAGTTGAAGTCCCATTATTTCATACCTTTGTCTTTTCTAAACACATTTTAAACATTCCCTTTCTCCTCTCCCTCCTTGTCCCCAAAATTCTGATCAGTATTCTTTTCCAATGTAAAATTAGAAATCAGTGCTAGCAACATCCAGTTTTAATATTAAAAACACCTCCTGACTATGTTGCACATTTTGGATATTTTCTTTTCAGGTTTCTCTGACTATTAATGGCTGAAGTGATGGTGTTCCATATCTGCTACCTTGTCTTGGCTATACTTGATTGATGCTGAAATTGTGTGAGAAATGTCTCCTTAAAGGCAGAGTGAGAGATTTGACAGGTTGCCATTGTAACGATCTTGTAAGCACTTTTTAGACAGCTGAGCCACCATGTGTTGGCTTGATTGATTGACCAGTTTGAGCCTTTGATACAGGTAAAAGCATTTTGATGCAGATTAATTCATGCTGTGTTTACAGAGGTTACCCTTCCCTTTCTGAAGCTGCTCAGTATGGTTTTATAAAAAAACAAAAAACAAAAAAAAACCCACAAAACAAAGCCATGTTCCCGACTATTCACAAAATAGCTTTTTCTTCTAAACTGAACCTTTGGGCACAGAGAAGCCTGACAAATTCAGTTTCTTACATTTTCATCACAAAACCTTATGTCTTTTAAAAGTTTTCTTCTTTATTTTTGAAGTTGGCATTTTTTAAAAAGTTCCTGGTGACTAGAGCCATGTGAGTTTCAAAACCACACACGGTTTCAATGGAACTGTGTGAACCTGCTTCAAAATCTGTGCAAGTTTTCCAAGCTTTTATGCTCTCGTATGGTTTACAGACAAAAACCTACAGGGGTCCCATTTAAAGACTCCTAGCAGCTAAAAGATAGGGGGAAAATGGCTTTTTTTAAAACTGAAGTACTCTCTTATGAGTGCATTAAAAGCAATTTTGTTTGCTTTCCACTTTCAAAATGCTTGATGCAGCCAAAGGTGCCATGTTAGAAAATGACTCATGGGCACTGGAGAGAAACAGATTCTTTGAAAGTCTGTTCATAGTATAGGATGACGGCCAGACAAATGGTACTTCTGTGTTCAGAGAAATCTTGTGTCCTCAGATTGAAGATTTTTCTTCTATTTATTCAATAATCTGTTCAGATGTTCTCCATCTTTACCTTGAAGGTTGTTTTCAGCAATGGCGTGAAAGCGCTGTGAAAATAAGTTTAGACTCTCAGTATGTTTGCTCATATGGATACTGCCAGTGTGAGGAGACAAGGGCTTCCAAGGAGAAAAGAGAAAAGGGGGGGCAGCAGGGATCAAATCTAATCAACCATCACATCTAAGGTCCCAAGGGATGCAATGGCCTTTTCTCTCTTCAGTTAAAGGGGTCTGAAGTGCCACTACGGCTGCTGCTTGTTATTCTTCACAGAGCACAGCTGCCTTTGGGCTGAGCACGCTCCAAATGCTGGAATTTTGGGCGGGGGGGGATTATTTTATTTTTTATCTTGATTTCAGTATCTAAATATTTAACGGGTTCCTCAGCTCCAGATCAGGAACATTTGGTGCAAGATGGATTCATTTCTTTGCCATGGACCACACTCACCTGGCGATTTGGCGGCAGTCGATGGGAGTTATGCAAACTATGCAGAGTAGCTTGTGTAACTGCTGTGCTTCCCTTCTGCGCACTGTCTACACTGCGCTGCGCTACTTGACGGGGTGGTTTTACTCAGTCGACTTCCTGATCGATTGAGCGGGTCTACACTGACTTCTCAATTGATCCGGAAAGATGGATCTGGCAGCGGTGAATTTGCCGCCTTCGGTATAGACATGGCCTTTGTGTATATTACTAGTTCCCAGGCAGTTTCTAAAAACAAAACATCATTGTTAGAGAGAGGCTCAAAACACAACCCTTGGTCTAAACATTCCTGAAGTTTGGGAAATTTCTAATTATATTGGAGGAGGAACAGTGCAGAGTCGCATCAGACTCAGCAGAATGGAAAGGGTACCTTCCTGCCCCCCACTTGCATGGAATCTTTGCTGGGTCCACCATCATGGTTCCAGGCATGTATGTAAAAATACATAGGTGTTGAGGGCAGGTCCAAGTATCACCATGGCTAATTAGGCTTGTCAGTACAGTTTTGGGGATGTTCAGGATGTTTGCAAATTTGATAAAATGAGGCGGGCTTCAGCCGCTTCCCAGAGGTGCTATAACAGTGCGAGATTATTTATAATAAAAATGACTAGCGCCACCAAGAACGAAATCAGTTATACTATGACAGTAAAATTCACACCAGTGCAAAGAATCTGTGTAAGAAAATCTGCAGCACTTAAACACTATGTTAAGGGTTGAAGTGGCAAAGAAGATCTTACGCAGTCATTTGTACTTGGGTGGATTTCACCTTGAGTTTAGAGGGGCATGGTTTATGGATTCACAATAAAACATGTGACTGAATATAGAAGAATTCACATCTTGAAATGCTGAGGATTACATCTGGAACACGAATAGAGTAAAAGTGACTGTTTGTTAGTTTTGGTATCAGTGTTGTAGCTGTGTCAATCCCAGAATATTTCAAGACAAGGTGGATGAGGTAATATATTTTATTGGACCATTTTATGTTGGTGAGAGAAACAAGCTTTTGAGCTCACCCCCGACACACCTTTCAAGATCCATGTATCCTACACATGCCGATCACAACATGTGGTGTACCTCATCCAGTGCACTAAATGCCCCAATAGCAATTACATGCATGAAACTAGACAATCACTATGCTCATGAATATACTCACACAAGACCATGATAAGACAAAATATCACATCACCTGTGAGTTAACACTTTTCACAAAGCAATCACTATATCTGACCTATCAGTTCTCATCCTCAAAGGAAACCTGCGCACTTTCAAAAGATGAGCCTGGGAGCTTAAATTAATAACTTTGCTACACACTAAAAATCATTAAATTAATAGACACACTGGATTTATGGCTTATTACAAAAGTCTATAACCCACTGACAACTTCTCCCTCACTGCTTTCCCCTTCCTCCTTCCTCCCTATCACTAGAGGGATGTTAATGGAACACTTCACCTTGAATGGTCCCTTGAAATATATGTTAACTACTGAAGTTACACAATCTATATCTGTCTTGTATTTAGCTGTGACACGCTGAGTAAGTTTCCCAGACCTAAAGTAGAGCTCTATGTAAGCTCAAAAGCTTGTCTCGCTCACCAACAAAGTTGGTTCAATAAAAGATATTACCTCACCCACCTTATCTGTTACTTTTTGTGTAAGAGAGAATGAGACAGATGCAGGTAAGAGAACTGAGGGTTACTAGGTCTTCATCATGCACTGAGTCCAATGCACACACATCTTTTTAAAGAAAAAGGAATTTGGGGGGAGATTTTGCATACTTGTACTTCTTGAACACTTAGCAGGGCAGGGAGAGTGATGGTGGTGGATTAAGCAGAAAATGCATCCCCTGTTCCTTCCACTTCTCAGCAGATGGCGTTAGCAGCACAGAGATATAATTATACTAATATAGTTTTCTGAATGAGTTGTACACTGTGTAGAAAATAACATCTCTTTGATCGTATTAAGGCCATGACTACACAAGAAAGTTGTAGCTAAAGGTGTGATTTTAAACCAATTTAGTTAAACCGGTGCAAACATGCTGTGTGGACTATTTTATTTTCGTTTAGCTTCAGTTGATTAGGAATCTGTTTCAGCAAAGCCCAAATAAGGGCTGGTCTACACTACAGAGTTTTGTTGACAAAAGTCAGCTTTTGGTGACAAAACAGTGGTGGTATACACACTACAATGCTCCCCCCGCCAACAAAGCTCCTCTGCTTTGGCAACACAATAAAACCACCTTGATGAGAGGCATAGTGCTTTTTGCAGCAAAGTTACAGCAACAAAGAATCAGTGTAGATGCTGTGTGCCATAACTGGTCTCCAGGGGCTATCCCACAATGCCACCCTCACTACTCTGCTCACTGTTTTGAACTCTGCTGCACTGCCCTGCTGCAGCATTCTAGGCATGCACCCCTCCCCTTTCAAAGCCTTCTTGTTACCCTTCATGTCCCTTGCTATTTGCAACTCCAGTTGTGCTTTTGTCTTCCTGATTTCTCTCCGGCATGCTCGAGCAGTATTTTTATACTTCTCCCTAGTCGTCTCTCCAAGCTTCCACTTCTTGTAAGCTTCCTTTTTGTGTTTAATCTCACCAAAGTCGTCTTTGTTAAGCCAAGCTGGTCGTCTGCTATATTTGCTATTCTTTCTGCACATCAGGGTGGTTTGTTCCTGTGCCCTCAATAAGGTTTCTTTAAAATACAGCCAGCTCCTTTGGACTCCTTTCCCCCTCATATTAGCTTCTCAGGGGATCCTGCCCATCAGCTCCCTGAGGGAGCCAAAGTCTGTTTTTCTGAAGTCCAGGGTCCATATCCTGCTGTTCCCCTTTCTTCCTTTTGTCAGGATCCTGAACTTGACCATTTCATGATCACTGTTGCACAAGTTGCCATCCACTTCTACTTCTCCTACCAATTCTTCTCTGTTTGTGAGTAGCAGGCCAAGAGGACCACAGCCCCTAGTTAGCACTTGCACCAGGAAGTTGTCCACAACATGGTCCAAAAACTTCCTGGATTGTCTGTGCACTGCTGTATTTCTCTCCCAGCAGATGTCAGGGTGATTGAAGTCCCCCCATGAAAACCAGGTCCTGAGATCTGGAAACTTCTGTTTGTCTGAAGAAAGCCTCGTCTAACTCATCCTCCTGGTCTGGTGGTCTATAACATACTCCCACCACAACATCACCCTTGTTGCTCTTGCCTCTTAACGTAACCCAGAGACTCTCAACAGGCTTTTCTCCAGTTTCATACCGGAGCTCTGAGCAATCCTACTGCTCTCTTTACATACAGTGCAACTCCTCCACCTTTTCTCCCCTGCCTGTTGCTTCTGGCTGCTGTCTGAACTTAGAGACAGCATGTGGACACTCTCACTGACTCCCTACAGACACTCTGTCTGTGTGTGTGTGTGTCTCTCTCTCTCTCTCTCACACTCACACACACACACTCCCTCTCCTCCCCCTACTTACACAATTCTGTGGGCTGCTTGTGGTTGTGTTCAGCAATGTCAGTTTGGTAGATTGGCAGCCACTTTTCAATTGCCCTATCTAGTAGGATGCCCATAGAACGATGGGACTCGGAAACCATCATCATGTGAGGCAGTGCCTGCCCTGCTTTGCAAACCCTTCCCAAAGCCCTGTGTGCAATTGCACAGTGAGATAGCTACCCACAGTGCATGGCTCCCTGTGTCAATGCAAGAGCATAGTGAGGACATGCCACATCGGTTTAATTATAGCAGTGGCTCTACGCCGGCATAGCTTGTGTTGATAAACCTCAGTAGTGTAGACAAGGCCTAAGCCACATTTAAACTGACTTTGACTTAGTCATGCATGATATTTTGATTTTTTGAAAAAGCATATAAAATCAATGTAGCCCATATTAAGTGGATTAAAAACTAGTTTATTGATCGACTGGAAAACTAATTGTAAATGGGATGTCTCATACAATGTGGGTATTTCTAGTGGAGTCCTGCAGGCCCAGTGTTATTCAATATCTTCATCAATAATCTGGAAGAAAATATAAAACTATTACTGTAAAATTGATGGAATAGCAAGTGATGACAGGCCAATCTGGATTGCTTGATAAAGTGGGTTCATTTGAATACTATGCACTTTAATACAGCTAGATGGAAGTCATTAACAAACAAAATATGTAGGTCATACTTAAAAGATTGGGAGATTCCTCGGAAATGATCGCATCCTGGAAAGCATTGATTCTGAAACTGACTAAGGAGGTGGGGGTCACAGAAGATAATCAAGTGACCATAAGCTCCCAGTGCAATGCTGTAGCTAAGAAGGCAAATGCAATCCCTTGATGTATAAGCAGGAGACTATCAAGTAGAAGTAGGAAGGTGGTATTATTTCTTTATACATCATCAATGAGACTATTACTGGAACAACTGTGATAAATTCTGGTTGTGTACACTTCAAAAAGGATTTTGACAAATTGAAAAGGATTCAGAAAAGGGCTACAAGAATAATTAGTGATCTGGAAAATATACCTTATACAGACTAAAGAAGCTCAATCTATTTAGTTATCCAAGAGAACATTAAGAAGTGATTTGATCATGGTCTACGAACACCTTTGAGGGAAGAGTTTTCTGGTTGTAATTTCTCTCTTTGCAACCTATGCAACAAAAGGCATAATAATATCCAACAATTGGAAGTGGAAATTAGCCAAATTCATACTAGAAATAAGGTGAAAAATGTCACCGGTGTGGGTAAACTAACCACTGGAACATTTTATCTAAGGATGTGGTGGATACGCCATCATTTGTTTAAATCAACATTGGATGTTTTTTTAAAAGATATCCTGTAGCTCAAACAAATGTGGGGCTTGATGGAGAAATGTACTGGATGAGGTTCTATGGCCTATGTTATGCAGGCTGAATGATCCCTTCTGGCCTTAAAATTGATTAAATTAAAGTGACCACACAGGTTTGTGCCAATTTAACTACATCAGTTTAAAATCCCACCTTTAAACTGGTGTAACTTTTTCATGTAGGTCAGCCCTAAGTTTTGTGTATCACAACAATAGCTCATTGGTGTATACATTTTTCTCTTCACCCCCTCCTGGCTAGCTAGTCCCAGTCACTTTTGCGCTCAGAGTTTATACCCATAGAAATGAACAATGAACAGATGTAATAGAATGTCTAGACTGAAAAACTTGAGTGTTTTATCTGACCTGATCTTCTGTAAGATGGAAAAGACTAAGGTCCTGGTCTGGCATTTATTTGCATATTCATGGCATTCTGACTGATGTCACTGAGAGTATTGTAGGCATGAAGAATGCAGGATTTCTGGTGTTACTAAGGCCTGGTCCATGCTACAGACTTTTGTCGACAAAACAGCAGTGTACACACTAAAATGCTCCTCCCACCACTGTAAATCCTCTGCTATGCTGACATCATAAAACCATTTCAATGAGAGGCATAGGGCTTATGTCGGTGTAGTTAGGGCGATCCACTGTCAGCATAAACACTGCATTCCTGCCAGGAGCTTGTGATCCTATGGGGCAGCTAGGCTTCCAGCAGGAAGCTGCCAGACTGCATTGGCTGTAAGTCAACCTAACATAGGTCAACTAGTCAAGGCCTAACTCACTGACAGAACATGTATGTATACATATTGTCTTCGAGTGTTTGCTCATATGCATTCCATTATAGGTGAGTGCGCGCCCCGTGCACGAGCCTCCGGAAGCTTTTCTGCCCCTAGCAACTCCTGACAGAACTGCGGGTCGGCTCCTGCGCCCCCTGGAGTGCCGCGCTCATGTCGCGGTATATAGGGACCCTGCCGACCCCGTGGCCTCCAGTTCCTTCTTTCCGCCTGTGACGGTCTTTTGGAACGCTGCCCCTTGCTTTACCGCAAGTAGCAATCTCCTAAACCCTTCTAGTTTTATAGTTGTTAGTTAGTTGTTGTTAAAGTTCATAGTTTTAACCTTAATAGTTTAAAAAAAAAAAAAAAAAAATTGTTTTAGTAGTTTAAGTAGTTAGTTAGCCCTTACGGGCTCCCGGCGCCATGCCGGGCACTTCGAGGTTCAAAGCCTGCGCGGAATGCTCTAAGGCTTTCCCGATCAGCGACCCGCACGATCGCTGTCTTCGCTGCCTGGGCGAACTTCACAGGAAGGACAAGTGCCGTATCTGCAAGTCCTTCAAGCCCAGGACGCAGAAGGAGCGAGATGCCCGCCTTCGGACGATCCTGATGGAGTCGGCGCTTCGTCCGGTCTCCGAGCCCTCGGGGTCTCCATCGGCACCGAGCATCTCATCGGCGCACAGCGCGCCCCCGGCACCGGCAGCGGCACCGGCGCACAAGGTGCCGAAGAAAAAGAAGCGGCTGGAGCCTGTGTCTATGGACTCCCCCCTGCTACCGGTACAGCAGGGGGTACAACCAGAGCCGACACAGGCGTCGCCACGCAGGGAGCCTCCCCCGACCCCGGGGGGTGGGGGACCTCTCCTGCAAGGGCCGTCGACGCCGGAGGCGTTTGTAGCGGCACGGGCTCTCATGGCCATGCCGACGCCTCCATCCCCCCCTCGGCCGAGGGAGTCAGGGTTGGCGTCTCGGGGTAGATCCGCGCTGGGTTACCCCGGTGGGCAGCGGAGACAGGAACCATCGTCTCCCCCCAGACGGTCGAGGACGGGGGAAGTGGAGTCTCCCCTCCTCGCTCCGACCTTAGGTCGTTGAGCACCTCGGTACCGCAGCAACGGGAGCGGTCTAGAGGTTCCGAGAGCAGCCACTCTCCATCGGCCTCCAGATCCTCGGTGTCCCACCACCGTCGGGACAGCCAGCCGGCACCGAGAGAGACTGACCATCCTCGCACTTCGGTGCGCACCTCTTGGCACCGGTCACCTGGCTCTCGGCACCGATCCGGCTCGCCCGGAGCGCGCGCGCGCTCGGAACATCTGTGCGGGCGCCGCTCTCCGCTCCCCGGTGCGCAGCTCCCGGCACCGAACGCCCTCACCTAGAGATCGGCAAGGGCCCCAGACCGGCACCGATCCAGCTCTCGGCACCGGGCTCTCGGCACCGAGCTATACGGACACAGCCGAGGGAGAGACCGCTCTCGGTCGCCAGCTCCGGCTCTCGGCACCGCTCCGGCTCTCGGCACCGATCAAGATCTCCGGTCCGGGCCCGCGCGCGTTCCCGGGACAGCCACCGCTCCCGATCCGCTGGCAGCCGTCGGGGTCCCCCTGCTCCGGAGCCCTACCACCGCTCTCCGTTGGCAAGGGCCCCCAGAATTAGCCCGAGGCGGTCCCCGGCACCGCATGCCTTGGCACTCAGGGACTCTCCGGGGCACCGGAGAAGACACAGCCGAGGGAGAGACCGCTCTAGGTCGCCAGCGCCTGACCGCCGCAGAGCCAGGAGGTCCCGGGGACACTCGTCTAGCTCCAGCCGTTCCCCTCCTCGCCGGCATCGCAGATACCGCCGCAGCCGCTCCCCGCTCCTCCAGGAGCAGATCACTGCCGGATCGTGGCAAGGACAAGGGGAAGCGCCCGAAATCGCGCAGCCCGGCACCTTGCGGGCCGGCAACGTCCGCGGCACCGGGACCGGTGCCGGCGTGGATGCAGGGGCCCTGGCAATGGCCCTATTGGGGGCCATGGCCTCAACAACCGACCCAGGGCACGGCGTCGGTTCCCTCAGTGGCCGTCCAGCCCCCGCCCCCACCTCCTAGTCAGGACAGACCGGACTCCTCGGACGAGGGGTCCGACCCTATGGAGGGTCCTTCTACGGGTCCCCTTCACCAGTCCTCCTCCTCCTCTCCTCCGGACACCACCTCTAGGGACCAGAGAACACCCCTTCCTGATTACAAGACCCATCAGGAACTGCTTAGAAGGTTAGCTGACAACCTGCAGCTAGACCTCAAAGAACTTTCGGAGGAGGAGGATCCTCTTTTCGGGACCTCCAGCTCAGCAGGCCCCTCCCGCGTCGCGCTCCCTGTCCATGACAGGGTGTTGAAGGTGGTCAAGCCCCTGTGGGAGACTCCAGCTTCAGTGTCTGCCACCTCTAAGACTGCGGAGCGCAAGTACTACGTTCCCTCCCAGGGGTTCGAATACCTCTACAACCCCCCCCCCGGGTCGTTGGTTGTAGATGCGGTCAATCAGCGGGACAGACAGGGGGCCCAGTCCAGTACGCCAAAGAATAAAGAGAACAAGAAACTGGACTTATTCGGGAGGAAAATTTATTCGACTGCGGCATTACAACTACGCATTGCGAACCACCAAGCGCTCCTGGGCAGGTATAATCTAAACCTGTGGGCTTCCCTCCAACGGTTCCTCCGCGCTTTACCATCTGACATGGCGGAGGACTTTAACACCATCCTGCAGGAGGGAGCGACAGTCGCGGGAGCGGCCCTTCAGTCCTCGAGCGATGCCACCGACGCGGCGGGAAGGGCCATGGCATCAGGCATCGTGATGCGCCGGTCGGCGTGGCTGCAGTCTTCTGGCCTGTCGTTGGAGGTGCAACAGGCCATCCAGGATCTGCCTTTTGAGGGCGTGGGCCTGTTCTCGGACAGAACAGACAGTAAATTACACGCCCTCAAGGATTCTCGAGCCACCCTTAAGTCCTTAGGCCTCTATGTGCCACAGGCCACAAGGCGCCAGGGCAGACAGCGACCCCAACGGCAGCAGCAACAGCAACCTGCCTCTCGACTGCCTCCTCGACCCACTCCATCTAGGCGAGGCCGAGACCGTTTTAGGCAGTCAAACCGCCGAGACCGCCAAGGCCCTGCAGGGGGCTCCCAGCAGGGCCAGCAAAAGAACAACAAGCGGTCCTTTTGACGGGACGCTCGAGGGCAGCTCCTTAACATTCGCCATCCCACCGGTTTCCACCCTCCCCTTTATGAACAGACTGCATCCCTTCCTCCGAGAGTGGCAGGGAATAACCTCGGACCGCTGGGTGCTCAGCGTAGTGAGACGAGGCTATGCTCTCCAACTCTCGGCATTCCCACCGGACTCTCCCCCTACCCCGTCCCTCTTCAGGGACCCATCTCACGAGCTACTCCTTGTCCAAGAGGTTCACTCTCTTCTCCGCCTCGGGGCGGTAGAGGAAGTGCCTCCCTCGGAGAGGGGCAGGGGGTTCTATTCCCGTTATTTCCTTATCCCCAAGGCAAAGGGAGGCCTCAGGCCTATTCTAGACCTGCGTCGTCTGAACAGATTTATCAGACGCCTCAAGTTCCGTATGCTCTCCCTAGCCTCCATCATTCCCGCTCTGGATCCAGGGGATTGGTATGCTGCCCTCGATTTACAAGACGCCTACTTCCACATTTCCATCCTCCCTGGGCACCGACGTTTTCTTCGTTTTATGGTAGCGGGTGTCCACTACCAATTTTCGGCCCTACCGTTTGGCCTCTCCTCAGCACCCAGGGTTTTCACAAAGTGTATGGCGGTGGTAGCCGCCCACCTCCGCCGCAGAGGCGTCCAGATCTTCCCCTATCTCGACGATTGGTTAATACGGGGAAGATCCAGGCTTCACGTACAGAACAGTCTAGCCCTGACCTGCACAACCTGCACCAGGCTGGGCCTGCTCATCAACGAGCAGAAGTCCACACTTACCCCAGTACAGCGGATAGACTTCATTGGAGCCACCCTAGATGCAGTCCAAGCCAGGGCTTTCCTCCCCCTGGCCAGATTCCAGACCATGACCGCCATCATTCAGGAGTTATTCAGATTTCCCACGACGACAGCCAGGCGCTGCCTTCAGCTGTTGGGTCACATGGCGGCATGCACATATGTGGTGAGACTAGCTCGCCTCAAACTCAGGCCCCTTCAAGGTTGGCTAACCTCGGTGTACACCCCATCCAGACATTCGCTTTCCAGGGTGGTCACCATCCCAGCCCAGGTCCTAACATCCCTCAACTGGTGGACAGACCCGAGCGAGGTTCTTCGGGGGTTCCCTTTGCAGACTTAACCCCATCGGTGACGCTGATAACGGACGCTTCCGATGTGGGCTGGGGAGCCCACATGAGCCGCGACCTCAGCACACAAGGTCTATGGTCGCCACACGAGCTGCACCTTCACATCAATGTCAGGGAGCTACGTGCAGTTCGTCTCGCCTGCAAGGTCTTCCTCAGGTTCCTAACGGGCAGAGTAGTGCATGTCCTCACGGACAATACAGCAGCCATGTTTTATATAAACAGGCAAGGGGGGGCACGCTCCTCCACTCTGTGCCAGGAAGCCATACAGCTATGGGACCTTACGGTGAGACACGATTTTCACCTCTCTGCCTCTCACCTCCCCGGGGTCAGGAACAACGAGGCGGACCGCCTCAGCAGGTCGTTCTTACCCCGCCACGACTGGTCACTCCACAAGGAGGTGGTGTCTTTTCTCTTCCACAAGTGGGGCACTCCCCAACTGGACCTGTTCGCCTCTGCGTGGAACAAGAAGTGCCAGAGGTTCTGCTCACTCCGGGGACGAGAGCAGGGCTCCCTCTCGGACGCCTTTCTAATAGACTGGACGGGGCCCCTGATGTATGCGTTTCCCCCCGTCCCATTACTCCCCAGAGTGCTCCTGAAAATCAAGAGGGACAAGGCGAATGTTATTCTCATTGCACCAGCCTGGCCCAGGCAACACTGGTTCACTATGCTACTGGACATGTCCATTGCCAAGCCGATACCGCTCCCGACGCGATACGACCTCCTCTCCCAGGACCGGGGCCGTCTTCTACACCCAGACCTGGACTCCCTCCACTTGACGGCATGGAGGCTCTGTGGTTAACTGAGGGGGAGAGAGCCTGCTCAGCACAAGTACAGCAGGTTCTCCTAGGGAGCAGGAAACCTTCCACTCAGGTGCTGTATAAGGCTAAGTGGAAGCGCTTTACCTTTTGGGCTGAGTCCCGGGGGATCTTACCTAGCTCATCGCCCATACAGGCAATCCTAGAGTACCTCCTACACTTAAAGATGCAGGGCCTCGCTCTGGCCTCCCTGAGGGTACACCTGGCGGCCATCTCGGCCTTCCACCGGCCGATGGAAGGGAGGTCTATCTTCTCTCATCCTATGTCCTGTAGGTTCCTGAAAGGGATAGAGAGATTATACCCGCAGGTTCGTGACCCGGTACCTCTCTGGGACCTGAACTTGGTTCTCTCCATGTTAACAGGACACCCATTTGAACCCATTCTCTACATGCCCTTTGCTGGTCCTGTCCTGGAAGGTGGTCTTCCTAGTAGCCATTACTTCGGCCAGACGGGTCTCCGAGTTAAAAGCCTTGACCTCGGAGCCCCCTTACACTGTCTTCTATAAGGACAAAGTGCGGCTGAGACCCCACCCAGCCTTTTTACCCAAGGTGGTGTCTCAGTTTCACTGTAACCAAGACATCTTCCTCCCCGTGTTCTTTCCCAAACCGCACGGATCGGAGGCGGAGCAGAGATGGCACTCCCTGGATGTCAGGAGGGTCTCTGGCCTTTTACATCGACCGTACAAGGCCATTCAGGAAGACAACCCAACTGTTCGTCGCGGTTGCTGAAAGAATGAGGGGCTTACCTGTCTCTTCTCAACGCATCTCTGCATGGATTACCGCCTGTATCCGCACCTGTTACGATCAGGCAAAGGTGCCGCTTCCCAGTACAGTGACGGCACACTCGACCAGAGCCCAGGCCTCGTCAGCGGCCTTCCTGGAGCGGGTGCCCCTGACGGATATTTGCAGGGCAGCAACCTGGTCATCTGTCCATACCTTCTCTTCCCATTACGCCATCGTCCAACAGGCAAGAGACGACGCGGCTGTAGGCAGAGCCGTCCTAAGAAGGGCTACTCGACAGTGACTCCTACCCGCCTCCATGGTATGGCTACATAATCACCTATAATGGAATGCATATGAGCAAACACTCGAAGAGAGAAAACAAGGTTACTTACCAGTAACTGTTGTTCTTCGAGATGTGTTGCTCATATCCATTCCAAACCCGCCCTCCGTCCCCGCTGTTGGAGTCGGCAGAAAGAAGGGACTGGAGGCCACGGGGTCGGCAGGGTCCCTATATACCGCGACATGAGCGCGGCACTCCAGGGGGCGCAGGAGCCGACCCGCAGGGGGTTGCTAGGGGCAGAAAAGCTTCCGGAGGCTCGTGCATGGGGCGCGCACTCACCTATAATGGAATGGATATGAGCAACACATCTCGAAGAACAACAGTTACTGGTAAGTAACCTTGTTTTTCCTGAATTTCAGGCTCTCAAAGCACTGAAGGTAACCATTATACTATACGTTGCTGTTATGATGATGATTCTGTTTTTAAAATGGTTCGGACTGCTAATGTCAATCCAAGAATAACTAAAATCACTAAAACAACTTAGAACAACTGAATGGAAAAAACTTCCTCTTTCTCTGCCTTATCCTCTCTACTTATCTGTTCATCCAGTGTTCATTTCTGAGAGTCAAAATCTAGGAGGAAACATGTCTGGGAGTGTTACCAGATTTTAAAAAAACATATTGGGCTCTTAGCCTAAATAGCTGCATATATTGTACCTCTTTTTCAGACCCTATTGAAGAGAACACAGCAGGAGGCTCAAACACAAGCTTTTAATATATACAATAAAGCAGGTTTTTCATAGGTGCATTTCTATTTGTGTCCAGAGAAAATGAAGTCTGCAGTCCCATTTGAGGGGGAGTTCTGGGAGCCCCTAGAAGGCAAGGAATAGGTTACCTGGCTTTAGAGGCTCCTGCTGGGTCTGAGGATGGTGCCAGTCCTTATTTTGCTTTCTCTCTCATTATTTTGGGTTCATTTAGCCCATCCCCCTCCTTTTTTCTATTGTTGAAGCAATTTAATAAACGACTTTTTGGGCCCTTCAGATCCACCTTCTGGAATGATGTTTAGTGCAAAGACCTATTGCCTCCTTCCGACAATTAATGGGACAGTTCTATCAATGATGAGGTCATGTCTTTTGCTCAAAATAACGAAGACCTTTCACAAACAAAGAGAGCTTTATTTCAATCATTTAAAATCATTTAATAATAATTTTGCTGAGTGGAGGTGGGTGCCTTCTCAAATTTAAGCACAGATGACACACGAAGGTGAACTCAGGCAATGTATAGCAGCAGGTAGAACTCTTATGGTGTCTGAATCAAAACAGGGTAAGCAAAACCACCTGCTGACTGCCCAGATGACTATCCACTGATTTATCAGACAAATTGGAGCTTGGACACATCTAATCCCCTCTAGAAATCAAGAAGTTTCAGCACATTATTCACTAGGAACACAAAATGCCAGATCCTGCTTTCCCAACTCCCATAGGAGTTTAACCTGAAGTTTAACCCTTAAAGGAAAGAACCTCCCTCCCTCCCCCCGTTTTTGACTTTTCAGAGCCAAAAGTCTTTCATACTGCAGTACAAGGAAAACTACTTTGTCCAGGTTGCATGTGCAGTTCAAACTGTACATATGGCCAGCCTTGCATTTTGCAAATCTACTTCCAGTCATAGATTAATTGTAAATTACAAACGATAAGCAGATAGCAACTTGGAAGTGTTTTGTGTTTTCCTTTTTGAATCTTTGAAAGATGTTTGTGAAAAAGTGTAATAACAGTGTGGCAGAGAGGCACAAGTTTGGGGCATTCATCCACTTCATGTTTTCCATCTGAAGACCATTTTTACCTTATAAGTTAAGATTGATACCAACCTGTATTAGACTGACACTGGGTACTGCTTATCCAAACCTTTCTGGTTTTTTTAATTATATTATACCTGTGCAGGGTACAGTAGGACCTGATAATTGAAAAACAAATTAATCCTACCTGCATTGAGTTAGATGCAGTCTGTAGCATCCTACATGGCAGAGAAGAGAGAGAGCTATATTGAATACAAAAGCGATTCTTATTCTGCTGCAAAACATAGATATGATGCCTACAGAGGATGTGGAGAAAGCTGAGGTACTCAATGCCTTTTTTGCCTCTATCTTCACAGACAAGGTCAGCTCCCAGACTACTGCACTGGGCAGCACAGAATGGGGAGGAGGTGAACGTCCCTCAGTGCTGAAGAAACAGGTTCAGGACTATTTAGAAAGATTGGACATACACAAGTCCATGGGGCCAGATGCAATGCAGCTGAGGGAGTTGGCTGATGTGATTTCAGAGCCATTGGCTATTACCTTTGAAAGCTCATGGCAATTGCGGGAGGTCCCTGATGATTGGAAAAACGCAAATATAGTGCCCATCTTCAAGAAAGGGAAGAAAGAGGATCCAGGGAGCTACAGACCGGTTAGCCTCACTTCAATCCCTAGAAAAATCATGGAGCAGGTCCTCAAGGAATCCATTTTAAGGCACTTGGAAGAGAGGAAGGTGATCAGGAACAGTCAACACGGATTCACCAAGGGAAAGTCATGCCTGACCAACCTGATTGCCTTCTATGAAGAGGTGACTGGCTCTGTGGATGTGGGGAAAGCAGTGGACGTGATATACCTTGACTTTAGAAAAGCTTTTGATTCAGTCTCCCATAGTATTCTTATCAGCAAGTTAAAGAAGTTTGGGTTGGATGAATGGATTATAAAATAGATAGAAAGCTGGCTAGATCATCAAGCTCAATGGGTAGTGATCAATGGTTTGATGGCTAGCTGGCAGCCGGTAACAAGTGGAGTGCCCAAGGGGTCGGTCCTTGGGCTGGTTTTGTTCAACATCTTCATTAATGATCTGGAGGATGGAGTAGATCGCATCCTCAGCAAGTTTGCAGATGACACCAAGCTAGGGGGAGTGATAGATACCTGGATAGGATACAGAGTGACCTATACAAATTGGAGAATTGGGCCAAAAGAAATCTGATGAGGTTCAACAAGGACAAGTGCAGAGTTCTGTACTTAGGACGGAAAAATCCCATGCACAGCTACAGACTGGGGACCAATGTGCTAAGCAGCAGTTCTGCAGAAAAGGACCTGGGGGTTACAGTGGATAAGAAGCTGGATATGAGTCAGCAGTGTGCTCTGATTGCTAAGAAGGCTAATAGCATATTGGGCTGCATTAGTAGGAGCATTGCCAGCAGATCGAGGGAAGTGATTATTCCCCTCTATTTGGCATTGGTGAGGCCGCATTTGGAGTATTGTGTCCAGTTTTGGGCCCCCCCACTGCAAAAAGGATGTGGACAAGTTGGAGAGAGTCCAGCGGAGGGCAAGAAAAATGGTTGGGGGGCTGGAGCACAAGACTTGTGAGGAGAGGCTGAGGAAACTCTGCTTGTTTAGTCTACAAAAGAGAAGAATGAGGGGGGATTTGATAGCAGCCTTTAACTACCTGAAAGGGGGTTTCAGGGAGGATGGAGCTAGGCCGTTCTCAATGGTAGCAGATGACAGAACTAGGAGCAATAGTCTCAAGTTGCAGTGGGGGAGGTCGAGGTTGGATATTAGGAAAAACTTTTACATTAGGAGGGTGGTGAAGCATTGGAATGGGTTACCTAGGGAGGTGGTGGAATCTCCATCCTTAGAGGTCTTTAAGTCCCGGCTTGATAAAGTCCTGGCTGAGATGATTTAGTTGGGGTTGGTCCTGTTTTGAGCAGGGCATTGGACAAGATAACCTCTTGAAGTCCCTTCCAACGCTAATCCTCTATGATTCTATGATCCTGAAGTTCTCTCTGGTGCTGTCAATGCTAACTAAACACAGCCTATGCTGCACAGTCTCCTTAAGTCCTGGCCTCAACTAAGCAGTCATGGTAGGGACTGCTGGCTACACTACAGAGTCTGTGCTGGTTTCTGGTAGACCTTTGCCAGTGGCCTTTTGGTGGCAGAATGTCCTCTCAGTATTGCTGCAACCTCCACTGTGTCAGTGAGGCCCTGAGGCTACAGCTGCCTCCATTGGTGGGTGATTAGGATATATTGCTCTCTGGCAGCAGCTGTGCAGCCACTGGCTGGATACCCCATACAAGTATTTCAGATATCTAAGCTATATTATTTCATGCTATGATTTCCATGTGGCTGTCTGGGTTCAATGCCAGGAATAGCTCTGTGGAGAGCAGTAACTTCCTTGTTCAACCCCTTCTTGCCCCCAAACCTCAGTTCAGGAAGCTGATGTGTGGGACAAGCAAGATAGGAGTGTGCTTTGTGCCTTGGAAATAACTCTTGCCCACTTCCCTATGGAAATTCTGAGGTCCCTGCAGGGAGAACCTTGCTGCATGTGGAATAATCCAGATTTTGATGTCCTTGCCTCTCACTGTTTCAGGATAATAAATGTCTATTGTGACAGGGCCAGACCTGATGGCTACAGGAAAGTAGTGGAGGGTATCTATATTAGCCCCAGGATCAACAAATCTCTGTTCCCTTGGTGATCCAGCTGGGGCTACTCCAGGATAATTAGGCCAGCTGAGGCCAATCAAGGAGCTTGCCCCAGCAGTTAAAAGCCTCCCAGTCAGGCAGACGGGGGCCGCTGGAAGGGAATTAAGAGGAGGAGCAGCAGCGAGGAGAGCTGCTACAGGGCTTGGAGCAAACACTGTTGCTACCACAACCCAAAAGGTACCAGAGACAAGGGGGGTGCCCATCTGGGCACAGACAGGGATCCAAGGCACACAGGCCTGAGGGAGAACCCCTCCGCACCCGGTTCCAGGAAGTGGACCGTGAGTAGTGGGGCCAAGGACAGGCGACCCAGGGAAGGGAGTAAGTCACGGACTGAGCAGTTTTGATACTACTCCACACAGGGTCCCTGGGTCGGGGACCAGGGCAGAGGGCGGGACTGGCCCCCCTCCCCCCGCTCCCAGCCAGTCATATCGCTGGCATAGCCAAAGAGGGCGCAAGACCCACGAAAGGCAGAACAGGCTGCCCTCGCCACGTTATACATCAAACAGCAAACCAATAAGTGAACTTCAATATAAAAACAAAAGGATCAGAAAAATAAGCAATAAGAAATTAGGTAAGATAGAAGATGAAAGCCGGAATATCCTTTGTTAGTTATGTTGCAACTGCTTAGTTTTGAATAGAACAGTTGAGCTGGGTGTGTGAGAGAGAGTTGGAAGTAGCATAACTACAAATAAATCTAAGTACATTTTTATTAAGGATCTTTGCTCAACTTCCATTCCTGGCTGTGTTTGGGGTTTAAGACATCTATATACTTCAAGTATTGCAAAAAATTGCTGAAAGTTTTAGTAAGAGAAGTGTTATTTTCACACATCTGATGTCATGCCCAAAAGGTGAAGAAGTAGTAAAATCGTATCGAATTAATAGAACTTTATTGGTGTAAAATACATGTATGGAAAATGTGTGCGTGCTTTATGTGGACAGTCTGTTGACACACTCCGTATATATGCATAGTCATACCTGAATAACCAGTTTATTATCTTTTTCTCAAAACCCACACAATTAAATAAAAAAATTATATTTTTGAGGCTTTGTGATCTACAGCATAGAGCACTGCACCAGGAGTCAGTTGACATAGATGTCTTGATCTGCGATAAATGAGGCAGGAGTTCTACAGCTTCCTTCACTACACATCCGTAATTCATCCACAGATCTGGTCCATCCTCTCCACTGAATGAAGCTGGGGTCCTGTGGAAAAAACAGTACATGATCATGTAATTAGAGACTGTATTATAATTCATATGCACCAGTGGACCAAATCAAGGGTGCATAAAAAAACCTCATTTCTGGTATTTTATAACTTTTGATTTCTCAGCTGTGCAACCTTAAAATTCTTTTAACCTTTGTGTGTGTGTGTGTGTGTGTGTGTGTGTGTGTGTGTGTGTGTGTGTGTAATAACCATCTTTATTAGCAAATATCTGACAATATTTAAGGCTTCATATCTATTTAAACAGAGAGTTTTTATGGACGGGGTTGTTCCTTCATGCTGATGTGGTACTGTTTTATATTAATTTTGCAAAGAGGTAGTAGAATCAAACCCATTGTAGACCTATAGTTAGAAAAGTTCATTTTTCTGCAGCCGAAGGATTCAGACATTCCTTTGCCCTCCCCACAGGAAAAAAAAAGAAAGGGGGGGAAAAAAAAAAGAGGCCCTGTCTCAGCTCAGGAACAATGAGGCCAAAAATGGGGATAGAGAGTCGGGGTGTGTGTGTGCGTGTGAGCGAGAGCGAGTGCTAAAAACAAAAGAGAAAAAACCCAATTCTTCTGAAAGTAATCTTTTAATAGTGAAAAGTTCCAGAGGAGTAGCCGTGTTAGTCTGTATACAGCAAAAACAACGAGAGTCCTGTAGCACTTTAAAGACATAAGCTTTCGTGGGCTGCAATCCACTTTGTCAGATGTAGCACTTCAAAGACCAACACGTTTCTGCAGGCATAAGCTTTCGTGGGCTGCAACCCACTTCGTCAGATGCACACGAAAGCTTATGCCTGCAGAAACGTGTTGGTCTTTGAAGTGCTACAGGACTTTTTTTTTTTTTTTTTTTATCTTTCAATAGTGTTATGCTGAGGAACATTTTAAATCATCTGAGCATGAAGTAGTAAGGAAACATAAACAAACTAAATCCTTGAGTGATGATTGTCTCTTGCTTGTTGTGTGGCTAATGATATTACAGATGTCCTGTATGTATGAAGAATTCCCTGAGTTACATGATGCTGCAGACATTGTTTTCAGCTCACAGGAATGCAGTCAATCTTAATGCCAAATATTATTAATTCAATCTTCTTATCTATTCCACAGTGTCTTGCAACCTAAGGAAACCAATCTCTTTTCATTTGATGACTATTGCATCAGTGAATAACATACTAACTTCCAAACAGTTGCAGAAAACATCCCTTGAACAGCACAGTCCTTCATTCCTCACTTTTCAGGGCTAAATACATTTTTTTCCTGACATCTCATTAGAATAAGCTTCTGAATCAGGATATGGAACTGCCAACATGACAGGACATATGTAGTGCTTCACTAGAGGTGTGTTTGAATGACCTGCTAAAACATACACCATGCAGTATTTATAATATTAGAGTACAAATTAGAAACCTTGGAGTTACAATTTTGAAATGTAGAAAGATCTGCTTTGACAATTTTTGCATATATCTTTCTAATAATAATGTCATGTTTCAAGTGATCCAGTTGCCAGTGAAATGCTGTTAGGGATGTCAGCTAAATGAGATAATGGTGAATGTACTGAAAGGAAAAAAAGGAAGTTAAAAATGACCGCTTTTATGAATGACATGTCCCTAAAACTTGTAATTTTGATCTTAAAATGATTGGGAGAAGAGGCTTTTTTTAAAAATACCTCTTCTTCCACATTGCCTTTTGTTCTTGTATTCTGTAAATCATTTGTATGTAAGATCTACTGATAATATTGGCAATCTTGTAATACATCAGCACAGATGACGATCAAAGAATGTGACCTTTTTCCTTTTATTGTTTTTTTTTATCTTACTTATGATCTAGTTAGTGCCTGTTGTTGGCAATATGGGTTCTCTTCATAGCACTGCCACTCACTCACAGTATGATTTGAGGAGAATAATTCAGCCTCCTCTGTACCTCAGCTTCGCCGCCTATAAAATAAGGATGTTTCCCCAGTCTCCGAGGGTGATTGTGAGGGCTAATTAGTTAATGGTGGCAAAATGCTTTCAGACCTTTTAATGGAAGACATTATATAACTAGGTTATGTATCCTATTCCGTATTTTAAAAAATACATTAAAGGTGACCTACAAACGAGGGGGAGTAAAAGTGTCCTAGGACAGCAACAGTGAGTGGGGGGAAGAAAGCAATAAGAAAGGAATTCAGGATGACTCAGTTAGAAAGAAATAACATGATAGTTTTGTTTTGAAGAGCTGTCCGAGCAACAGCAGAAACTATCTTTTCAGCCTCGGAATATATTTGGTCACAGCAACGATGACGCAAACAGAACTTCTCTAGCCAGCGTCTTTTGCTTACATCTCTACAGCAGCTGCCAGATACAGGCCTGGGCTGTGTTTAGGCCTGGTGGTGCCCAAAGCTGATCCAAAGTTGGCTCTTAGACATGAAAGAAAGCCAGCCACTATTCATGTGACAACATATGTAACTGGAACCCCTGTTGGTAATGTAATGTATCCAACCTGTTTATCTCAATGGTGATTGTCTCCCTTGTAACAACCTTCCAATCTGGAATGTTCAATTAAAGCAAAGGAAATAATTTAAAATCTTTGGTCTGGAAATAAAAAAGAACAAGAAGGGATTGGTCATTGGGGCCTCTTCAGCTTTCTCCTGTGGAAGATGATAGGTGCAGAACTCTGAGAAATTTCTTGAAATTTATGGTTCTTTAGATTAAAATTATTAAATTTATTTCTTCAGCACTGATGGGTGGTCCGTACTGCACAAGTTATACAATAAAGATTATCTTTACCTTGAACGGTTTACTTTTTGATAGACAGCAGTGGAGAAGAGGGGGGGAAAGCATTGTGAAGCCCTGAGGAAGAATAACAGAGTAGCTTTAAAAAGAAAAAAGATGGGAGAAGCAAGTCATTAGGAGGGATCTGATAGTAGGGAGGGTGGACTGCAGAACTGAGATAGGGATTCACATCTGCTGGTTTCTTGAATAGGGGGCAGCGTGGAAAAAAGCACAAGGGAAAGATACTTTTCTTTTTTGCAACACACTTCTGTTATTTATCCTCCAGATATGACTTTCACCTAAGATTATCATAAAAGTTTTGGACTCATGGCTTAATTTAAGTGGGAACTAGGGTAAACATAATGCCCTTTATTAAATAATGACTGTCTACAGCTAGCCAGAAGAAAGGAATTTTCTTTTGTAAAATGGGCCTGAACCTGATGTGACTGAAGTCAGGGGGAGTTGGTCATAGACTTCAGTAGAAGTAGGATCAGGCCCAACAATACTTATGTCAATTTTCATCTTCAACGTGCTTTACAAGCATTAACTAATTCTTTCCTCTTCACTCAAGTTAAGATTGTGTGACAGAATTTGTAAGTCAGAAAGTACTGCTAGCCAGCTCTTTTATAGTTTAATACTTTATAGCAGTGTTTCTCAACCTTTTAAGTAGCAAATACCCCCTAAGTTCTGAAAATGTTAATAAGTACCCCAACACTCAATTTTCCAATCTGAGAAATACAATAGTTTTCCCCTTTACCGCTGGATGACCGTATTTCTTGTAAAGCAGGAGAGTTCTGCAGTGCTGTGTGGCTGTGGCAGATCACAAAAGCCCCTGCTGTTTCTCCCTTCCTTCCCCTTCCTCCATATAAGAGCAAAGGTCAATGCCAGCCAGTCACTATGGCCTGATGGCAGGGTCACATGGTGTTTTCTTCACCCAGGCAGGAACTTGTGAAGTACAAGGAGGCACTAGCAGAGTGGATAGCAGCGCTCCCCTTGGCTATCCATAGGGGGGTGCGGGCTTTGGGCGAATCTCACTGTGTGGGCCCCTCTTAAGATTTTTATACTGGTAAAATCTGGGGTTGTCATCGTTGTCAATTTCACTGCTCAACTAGAGCCCAACCTCAGGACTGGGCAAGGACTGGACGAGGAGCGTCTTTGGCCCCACCCCCCTTTCCATTTGTTAAACTTTTTAATACCTTATTATTTATTGCATTTGTTGCCCATTTCATTACTTTGATGCATGATTTATCCCTGTCATGATAAATTTGTAAACTTGGATCTGTAAATCTATATTTATTCATGCCATCTATAAGCAAATAAAAAAAATTTGTTTCCTCTAAGCTTATAGAAACTTTTTAATGTTGAGAATAATTGAAATGTACTAACCTCAAGAAACTGAACCACGCACCAACATTCAGTGGACCAGTATTAAATAGTGTTACTGTAGGTGACTATAGTTCAAAAGGTCGCTTTTCTTGCCTTTACCCTGGCAAATTGAAGCACAGCCTCAGAGAGATCCAAAGACTGGCCGATGGCATTTTCAAGCGATAAAGTAGTAAGTGATGTCAGTCTCTCGTCAGCTATCATTGATCGAAGATACGTTTTAATGAGCTTGAGCTTCGACTCATGACTGTGACCAGCAGCGTGAACAGAATCCTCAAAGTCATCCACACAGGAGGAAAAGAGTCCTTCTGCTCTGTGTCATGAATGAACTGGAGAACTTGGAGTGGAGAGTGCCTCCCATGTGGCAATATTTTCCCCTTTGTCGCTAACAAAAAAACAGCACCCCGAGTCCAGTGCCCCCCATGCCCCGCACCCTCGGTGGTCGCCTGGGTCACCTGTCCCTCAATCTGGCCCTATTCTGACACACACTAATTATATTAACATTAATCCTAATTACATTCACTATTTTCTTGTCAGGTCATTTAATCATTAAAAATAACCAGCCGTTGCCTCTGTGACCAGATGACATTTACATTCTGGGCTGGGACACAGTGGCACTGTAGTCCTTCATAATAGTATCACAGTGGTGTCCCTGGATACATAATCATACACTGGGAGCTCTGTGCATTGCTGAGCTATTGCTGCCACATCTTGAATGGAAAGTACTTAGAAGCATTTTTAGGACTGTTTTAATCTTCTAGTTTAATGCCAAAGCTCCATAAATATCAGAGGGAACCCTCCAGAACACAGCAATTCTTTGAAAATGAATAAGACATATAAAAACAATCTTATTTTTGGACTGGCTATGTATGCTAATATTTGATGACTAATTTTAAAAATGCCCAAATTTATACAATAGATAAGATCAAATCCTAATTGACAGCAGTGTCGTCAGCTTCTGTTTGGTCCTGCGGATAGAGCACTGGATAGGAACTAGGAGAACACACTTAAATTCCTAGCTCTGTCCCTAGATGTGTGATGTACCCTTAGGCAAATCACACCATCTTTGTGACTCAGTTTCCTTGCTTGTAATATCGAGACAATTGATATTTATGTTCCTACATAAAACAATTTGAGATCCTTGGATGAAAATAATATATAATATATAAAAAAAAATCTAAAATCTTGATTCTCTTACAGCAGAGGAAACCATATTGGCTTTTTTGCAGAACAAAAAGCAGGGCCATATTCATTTTGCAAAGTGAGCAAAAATAGAGTAACTGTTTGTTTAGTATAACAACAGAGTATAATTATTGAGGCAGTATCTTGCTTACTTGGCTTGCTGCGGAAGGTTGAGGAACAACATTTTAGTATCATTATTTAAAATAGGTAACGGCCTAGAAGGAAACAAATTTTGTGAGTTTATTTTGTTAATCAGAAAAAATATGTTGTCTATTATTATATAAAATAGGCTATATCGTGTCTTGGCTAACCCTCCTTCCTGTTCATTTCCCAAAGCTGACAGTAGATTCTTTGCAAGACAAAGTAGGTGAGGTAATATCTTTTATTGGACCAACTTCTGATTCTTACCAATTTTGCAAAACAGGGTCTTTTTTCATCCTGCAATGCAAAGTTTGCTGTCTAGTTTATAAACTAAGCAACCACGTGTTGGAAGATCCTGGAGGATATTGGTAGTTACTTTTTCTTTTGAATCCAGAAGTATGTCTGAGTAATAAAATAATAATAAATAGTTAATAAAAAGTAACCTTTGTTAAGTTTGACATTTCAAATACATACAAGTCAGGAAATTCAATTTGGAATTAAGGCTGCCCATTTTTTAAAATACAAAAACAGCATCAAAGTAGTAAAAATCAATTTCTGTGTTAGATTTCTATCTTGCAAGCTATTTTGCTTGGTTAGACCTATCCACAGTCCCATTGACTTTAAAGTGAAAGGGCCTGGCTATGTGGATTAATGTGTAAGATCAAGGCCTATGTTAGGAAAACTAGCTACTTATCTTTGTAACAAAAAAAGAGGGGATATCCAAGCTAAAATTCACACATTTCAGCTTTGTTTCCTTATATTTGATAGTCAAAGAAACCTGGATATTGCCAAACCTTTACATTAAAAAATGACTTAGCATGGTAGCAAAAGGATACAACACTTTTCACCTTTGGTCACTGATTGATACGTATCGGTAGTGACTGAGAACTTTTCCTATATGATGGCTTTATGATAGTTTCTAGCAACAAATTTCCACATCATAAAACCACCACAACTGGCATCTTTGTTGGCTATCTTTTGAGATGCCAAGTACAGAACTGGCATGCAGATGACCTCTCATTCGTAGTGGAGTTCCTTTCATGTTAGCCTTGGGGGCCATACTGATGGTGCGATGTGAGGAATCAAGCACCACTGCTGCCTATGCTGTAACAGTTCTTTGAATATCCAAAGACTTGTAATCTGAAAACTTTCACAAGCACCAAATTCACTAACATTTTTACATTGTTTTATGAGAAATTTCACTCTGATTCTGAACATGATTGCTACCACAGGTTCAGGGTGAGTGTGTGTGTCGCAGATTACTGTCATGTCTTTCCAAGGTGAGGGCCATTGTGTAGGGAATGCAATACTCCTATAACAGCTAGTTATTAAGAGTTGCATTCCTGATTCAGATGATTATCACCTTCCCTAATTATGTTCTTTCCAATGTTTTTTGTCTCTAAGCACATTAAATCAAAGAAATTGGTGCTGTACATTAATATAAAATGTTAGCTCATTATTAAAAGTCAGGAATTCAATACAGATATTCATAGAGCTCTCACACCCAGTTCACAATCTCACATTGCATTTTACTTGCTGTGAAAACCTATGGATTGTTTTTGTTGCTTCCTAACATAACAAGACAACTAAAACATGTCTTACAGATTTGTATGATTATCTAAAGCTGGGATTGACATCCAGTGGGGAGGTCTTCAGGTGTGTGGGTGGAATTGGCAAAGGAACTTCACAGAACAGGAAGTATGTGTGAGTGTGTGAATAGAAACAACAAACTAGTCAGTGTAATTTCAGTGAATGAGCAAGGTTCCTTTACAGTGTGTTATAAAAAGGCTGTGCGGTCCCTAAATCTAATGCATAGGGATCAGAGGGGAAATTTAGTTCAGCACCAGAACATTATAGTTCACTTTTCTTATGCTCGCTAGTCTACGTTCTTATTTACTTTTTCCTATCTTGTGTTGAGACTCATTACTTGTTTTAATCAGACATATTAGATGGTGATTTTCAGTGTAACACTACGACAATTCCTTGTTGGCATAATGGAGTACCATTCCAATAGTAGTAGCAACATACTAATGGAAATTAGGGCTTGATCTTGCAATCTGATTCACATGACCGAGGCTTGTGCCTAGATGGAATCCTACTGGGGTCAATGGAATGTGCATGAGTGCAGATATCCACTCACAGGGATCAGATTGCAAGATTAGTGTGTAAAATAACACTTTAGGCCCTGATCCTGCAATGGAGCTCTGTGCATATGCAGGGGTCCACACAGCTGAGACTTGTTTGATTCATCCAGCTGCATATGGTATGATCTCTTTGAACTTCTAAAAAAAAAAAAAAAAAACCTGTTGGCAGCAGCAACAAGGAGCAGTTCTGTACTGCTTTCTCCTCTTTTGTCAGGGGAAGACCACTTACCTCCTCCTGCTGCAGAGACCATCCAGGTTTAAGGGAGTAGTTGGCCTTTCCTGGTGGCCTCTGGATGACATCATCAAGGGAAGAGTAATCATCCGCAGATGCCAGAAGGGGGCAATAGGCCAGCTGTCTTTTCTTGCAAGATAGCACCAGGAAAAGTTGATCAGCAGTATTTGGGGAAAGGTCTGTCATTATGGCCCTTCCGGCAGTAGGCCACATGCAGAGAGAATAGGTTGTGTGGCCTGCTGGGGTAAAATAGTTTAGATAAGCATCCAAATTCTGAACCCAAATCATCTGAAATTCTCCTAGAGATAGATTTAGATGTAGTTTTGTTATGGCTAGACTGGCTTGCAGCATGCTTTTACTTGTAGTTTAGCTGTACAGAGACTGGTTTGGTATGTGATCCTGTACATAATCTGGCTACGTTCATGCTGTGATTTCTCTGTTTTTAATTGGATCTCTCTTGAACTCCTAGTGTTATGGATCATAAGAATAAGTAATACTTAGAATACATTGCTTGTCGTTTCCTGGTTGGAAACAGGCCAAGTCATCTACTACCACACCATAACAGTAACCAAAACCAACATCCATTATGTTCTCAGCCTCAAACTCACTCCCCTCACTTCGCCTAGCCAAAATACTTCCCTCATCGGTTGCCTCCCCTCATAAGAGCCTGTTGCATCCTTTGGACTGTAGGTGCAAAGATGCTGTCAATGGCAGGATCAGCACTGGGCCCAGCGGAGGTGCCCCATTAGTAATGGGTATTAACTGCTTTCTCTCCACACCTTGGACATGTTGACCACCCCGTTCACCTCCCATAAGGCATGAGTCTCTAGTGGCAAGATAGGCCTATGTATTCCATGCTGCAGCCAGAGCTGATGATCCTCCAGTATATTTTTGCAGTGTGGGAGCAGGGATTGACACAAAGAAGAGGAGTTGTCTTCTTTGTGTCAATCCCTGTTCCCACCCTACAAAAATATCTAGTAACTGCTGTTCTCTTTCCAGGTGCCAACATCATGGTGTCTCTGATTGGGCTTCCGTTTTGCCTACCTCTCTGGGTATTCCCTTCTCACTCTGCTGCCATATGCCAATGTATTCAACATATTCTCACTACATGTGTGACTGTCCCTGTATTGCTCTGTCTCTCCCAATCTTCCTTGTACAAGCCAAATTGCCTAATGATGCCTGCCATCATGCTTCTGTGTGAAATTTAAAACTGAGTCAAAAGTAGACTTGGTCTGGTAAAACATCCATAACATTTTTCAAACAGGAAAATTACAGTGGCTCAAAAAATAAATGGGATGAAAAATGTGTGACACTGTGAAAAGGTGTTTACCTATTCATCTCAGCCCCATTTCTAGCCTTTCCTGGGAAAAGCTGGAAAAAAGGAAAAAGAAGAAAAGTTAAACACATTAGAAAAAATACCAGTATTGTAATAATTCATTAGCTGTAATTAATAATATTTATAAAAATGTGTATTAGGGCTAACTGAGCACTTTGGATGATTGCTGAACCAAAGCAGTCATTTTACAACTTACCTGGCCGAACCAAATTGTGTGAGTTTGATATGATTCAATAATGTGAGATAGTGGCACAAATCCCCTCAGGTTTTAACAGTTGTAAAAGGCATTGCAAGAATACAGGGAGGAGTTTCCACTCACCTTTGTTGAATGTTGTGGTTATAACTTGAACTCAAACTTGTTTTCATTCATCCACCCCTAGATATTAGTGACATAAGGCCATAATGTGCTGTGGTTACACTGGTGCATTTGAGAGTGCAATCTAGCCCATTACTGAATGTCTAATAGATTACATCAGTTTATGCCTGCCCATACCTGCTAAAGGTACAACATGGGAAGTGATGTTATTCATTGTGTAATTATCAGAATGGAAGATTGGTTTTCTGTGTGATGGCAAGCAAAAATAGCCCACTTCCCCCTTATATCCTCTCTCCTCTTTTAAGAAGCAAAATCCCTCAGCAATCTGACCTCCGCTTCAGAATCTGTACATGGGGATAATCTGTTACAGGGTGTGTGTTTTAAGAACTTTGCTTTGGATTAAAAAAGTGCTTGTGGGGTCTTAGTAATATTCTGTGACAGACGTAAACGACTTTAAACACAATCTGCATTTCTCTTTCTTTGCAATGGCATTGAGGAGGATAGGGATGAGGATAGTCTGTGCTCAGGAGTGTAGAAATCTTGACCTTCAGCTCCAAAATATAGAGGCCTCTATTTAGATCAGTGGTTCTCAACAAGGGGTATGCATACCTCTGGGGATACACAGAGGTCTTCCAGGGGGTACATCGACTCATCTAGATATTTGCCTAGTTTTACAATAGACTGCATGAAAAGTACTGACAAAGTCAGTAGAAACTAAAATTTCATACAGACAATGAAATTGTTTATACTAATATACTATATCAGTGTTTCTCAATCTGTGGGGTTGTGATTTATTTTATAATTATATAGTAAAAGAGAAAGTAAGCAATTTTTCAGTAATTGTGTGCGGTGACACTTTTGTGTTTTTATGTCTGATTTTGTAATCAAGCAGTTTTTAAGTGAAGTGAAACTTGGGGTACGCAAGCCAAATCAGCCTCCTGGAAGAGGTACAGTAGTCTGGAAACGTGGATAACCACTGACACTTGAAGCTGGAGCTCTGCCAATTTGAGCCAGTAGGGGGAGCATTGATCTATCACTGTTTCTCAACCTTTTCCATTGGAAGGGGAGGGTAGCTGTGACCTTCTGCTTACTGTCTGAGACCTCCAGGTTGAAAACCCATGATCTATCAGATTGATTACTGCAAAATCTACCTTCTCTGGGCTCCTTGACACTCCTATTGCAACCTGCTCTAGTTAATCCAAAATATGGCTGCTAAAATTACCTTCTTCAGTGTCAATCTGACCTTGGGTGACCAGATAGCAAGTGTGTAAAATTGGGACCCGGGGGTGGGAGCGGGGAAAAGGGGGAATAGATGCCTATGTAAGACAAAGCCCTGAATATCAGGACTGTCCCTATAAAATCAGGATATCTGGTCACCCTAATCTAATCATGTATGTCTCTTTCTTGAATTCTCTCCACTGGTTCGCATTTTTCATCACATCTAGTTCAAACTGCTTGCCATTACTCCCAAGACCTACATAACTCTGCCTTTTCCTATGTATCAGGCATTGTCTTTTCTGCATCGCACCCAGTCTCTTTGCTTTGTCTATAATGCCAGCCTGGATGCTCTGTTCATCTATATTCCCCACAATGATTTGTATGCCTCTTACCATCATGCCATGTAGATATGGAAACAAAAAACCTTCCCAATTCTGATCCACCAAACCACTACCCTTGGTGCATTTCACTCTTGCCTTACAACTCACATCTCCTATAATACCTAAAAAAGAGGTGAAGCAAAAAAACCAGCCAAAACAAAACGAAAAAGCAAACAAATAAAAAAGTTCCCCAAAACACATTCGAACCATCAAAAATGCACATGGTAATCTTATTGTTATAACTCTTGGTATTCCTCACTATGTCCATTTGTTACTATTTGTTCCCCACCCCACTCAGTATATCACATCTAAAATTAGCAGAAAACCTATTGCAGGGAAAGGACTTGGGGGACTACACCCTGGGTAGGGAAGGGCATTTGAGTGGGTCATGTGCTTTGGCAAGTAAAGGGGATTGGGTATGGAAAGCAGACTTTTTGGTAGGGAGGAGAAACATCATGCTAAGCAATTCAGAGGATATTTGTGTGTGTGTGTGTGTGTGAATATTGACATGCCTAACGTGCATACACACAAACGACAGCTGAATGAACTCCCCATAGCACCTCAAGCATGTGATGACCTCACTTTATGTAAATAGTGCACGATGGAGCAGAGATACCAGGAAGGCTAATCTAGATTTGAGCCACCGGAGTGCGGATCATTTCATTTGGGAGGGAACACCCAAGATTAGCAGAGAGCCTTGAAAGTGTGTGTATGTGTGTGTGTGTGTGGGGGGGAATTAGACAGCAGAAAGTTTCACCACGTTATGCAGCACCCTGCTGTCACCCAGTGAGGAGCGGACCCAAGTCAGAGCCCCGCCAGGTGCCATGCAAAGCGCTGCCCGGGGCGGATGCTGGCTGACAGCTACCCGAGGGGCTCTGCCTCCTTCACTCTCCGGCACCCCGTGGCGGGACAGGTGTCCGCGCGGCCGGCTCAGCCTGGCTCACCTTCGCCCCGTGCCCCGGGCAGTCAGGCTCGCGCGCGGGGAGGGGGGAGAGCCGGTCTGCCGGCTGGACCTAAACCCGCGGGCTCGGCGCTGCCAGCGCCCGGCCTTGGCGGCGCTCCCCGGCCCGTGGCACATCCAGCCCAGCAGATGTCAGTGTAGCCTGTGAATACCAGAGGCAGGGGCTGGGCAGGAAGCTTCCCCTCCCCCCAGCTTGCTTCCTTCTCCCTCCCCGCCTGTCACTGCCTGAGAGCCAGACTGGCTGCAGACTGCCAGCAGCCCGGGGTGGCGGGGGAAGGAGGCGAGCCTGGGAATGAGCTGGAGGCAGCCCCGGGCGGAACGCACGCAGATCTGCTGCTGGCGGCAGACAGGGGGAGGAGGAGGAGGAGGAGGAAGGCGCTGTGACTGCATCTGCTCTGCCTGAGAAACCCCCGCGCTCGGGGCTGCAGGGGCGAGCAGCAGCAGCGGGGCTCGGGGAGAAGAGAAGGTGAGTGCGGAGCCTGCCTGGGCATTTCCCCCCTTTCCCTGGCTGCAGTCTCGGGGCTGGAGCCAGCGCTGCTGCTGCTGCTGCTAATGGAGATGCAGCTCGCCGGGAGGGGAGTCCCCTGCGAGCCAGGGAGTTGCTGCAGCAGCCAGAAAGTGGCTGGCAAAGTGAGGGGAGGCCCAAGTTTAAGGTCCGCAGGGCTGGGAAAGCGGCAAGAGGCGGGTGGCTCTGGAGAGGTGGCATCCCTCCCCTCTGGGTCCCCGCGCGCGCGTGTGTAGCCTGCAGACTGCAGCGCTCCGGGCGTGCAGACACACAGGGGGACGTGCAAGGGTACAGCTGGCTGGCTGGCTGGCTGGCTTACCGCTTCTTATCCAGAGTGAGAGTGCGGGAGCTGCTGCCCCTTCACACCCTCTCGACTCTGTCTTCACGGGGTTAAGGTGAGCCGGCGTGATGGGAGCGTGTTTTCTGGAGGAGGTGGCTCTGGGAGCGAAAAAATGACAAAGGGAAATTTAAAACTGAATTATTGCCCTGTGCTCCCCTTTGTTATTCCTGGCCCCTTGTCAGTGGGGGCTTAGTTTACATGGGAAGGAATGATGGGCAATACCGTTAATATGGCTTTTAAATCCAAAGCGATGATGATATTCCTTCTTTAGTTGGAAATTTTTTGTGTGGGCATTCTTGCAAAACTCTTATACAGTTGTCTGGAGGGTTGTGTGTGTGTGTGTGTGTGTGTGTGTGTGTTTGTAAAATAATCACCTTCCCCCCCCAATTGTTTGTGTTCTTCATAGTTGAAGGGAAACATGGAAATGCATCTGTTTGTCTTGCTTTGTGGGTTGAATGGATTGGTTTGGGATGCCGCATAGGGATTAAGGGGGATTTGTTGGGGTGCTTCCACTGTAAAGGTGGCTTCACTTAATCTTTTCAGAGACCCGAATAGGCTGCAAAGCTGGAGTTATATTACCCAATTTGCTCTCTGTCAGCATGTTTGGTCAGGACTGTACTTTTAAAAATCCTTGAGTTTTGTATGAATACTCATTTCTTTCTACAGAGTTAATTTTACATTTGCGCAGTGGGGTAATATTGAATAGTAGGTCTGCTACGTCAATCCTGTGCCTCCCTGAAGAAGAAAGATTATAACAGAAGTGTCTGTACTGTAAAGAAAACTGTTCATGAGACTTGTGTAGACAACTTTTACAGGACGGAAGGAAGTGGATAAGCATTTGCTTGTATCTGTTGAGCTCATGGAAAATAGACTCATATTTTACTGAAATGTGTTGTCTTTTCTGCATATTGGCACAAGTCTAATTTAGCCTCATCTATATCTCTGATCTGTCTTGCGCCAATGGCATTGAATAGGGACCTCACAAGTTTATGGCATGAACTATGAAGCTAATTCTGCCACTGGATGTATATGTTTGTATAATATTAATATAATAGTTGCTGAGAAGATTTCAATAGATAAAATGTACATTTAGGTTGTTTTCTCTTTTTGAACCTCACGATGGTATAAACAGGAAACAGGCAAAACCAGAAAATAAGTTCCCTTTCTTAGAGGTCTTAAACTGGAGATCTCTGATGATGCGTGATCTAAATTAGTGATTTTTCTATAATGTTCAAGGTTTAGCAAAATGCATTATTTGTGTGTGATTGGTGATGGTTGTGCAGGACAGTGGAAAGCTGGTGAGTAATTTTATGTGACACTGAAAAGGGCATTTGGAATTATAAAACTTATAATTTTAGAATGCCTAGAGTAATGTTTTTCCATCAGGAAGGAGTCATATTTATTAGAAAGGATCTATTTTTAAAAGTCTTTTAAAAAGTGCTTATGCAAGGAAAAGGTGCATGACATAAAGGTATAGAGACAAATTTATGCAGGATCTCATTTCTCAGACTAGCAAACAGGTCAGAAGTATTTCAGCAATAAGAAAGCAGAGGGACAATTACTGGTAGCTATACAGCAGTCTAAAGACAATAGACTTCGGGGAAAGTTGATAAACTAAGATGGATAACTATAGTAACATTTACTGCTGGGAAATGTTTTTCTGCATTAGAGTTTTCAAACCATAAGTGTCTTTAATTGGACAGAATTTGGATTTGCCCCACCTGCTAATTTATTTTCTAGGATAATATTCTAATGGCTTTGCATTTAATAGCAATCCAAAATTGGTTTAAATAAAATGATACTCATTTTGATGCACTGCTAAGTGGAATTCTGTGGTGATGGTGCAGGCTGCCACTAGCAAGCATACGGACACTGCAGCAAGGGACAAGGGACTCTTGCTGGAAAGACATTGCGGGGAGACAGACTATTAACTGATGAATGTCCCCACTTCGCTGCCAGCTGAAATAGTGACAAAATGTTCTCCACATCTATATCTGTACTGGTTGCAGCACTGAGTATTAAGTTACTGTGAGTATGCCACAAAGTCAGTAGTAAGAGAGTTTTAACTGCAGTGTGTCAAATATATATCTGCACATATATGTATGTACTTAAAAAAAATCTTTATATATTTTGTATTTATGGCTATGTATTAAATTTTGCCATTTGGGAACACAAAGATTGTTGTTGCATGTACATAATGCATCTCAGTATGTTCTCTTTGAGCAAATTGAGGTGGCCATACAAAGCTAAATGATGATAAATATAAGACACAGAATGAGTTAACAATGTGAGATCAGTTGATTAGCTTACATTAACTGAAACATTCCAGGCTCTAACACAATTTTTGATTAATGAAATTAGAGTCCACCTTTCAGTGTCTTGTACATACTATAAGAAAATTGGGGAGAAACTTGGATTCCAGGGTAAAACACAACTGTCTAAAATTTTTAGGAGGCTTAATGTTTAGCAATAAAAACATCAGATAATCTTGAAATAACTTATCCCTTTATCATTTTGAGATAGATAACAGTTTATGTGCAGTTCCTTGTATGTGGTCTTTTAGATGAGACCTTAAAAGGTGATTTGCTGTCTGTTCTGTGTAAAATAAAAGTGCCATGGCATTCTTGGAAGAAGAGATTTTTGCTCCAGTTAGCTTGATCAGAATTTCATTTCTTCTTTTTCCTCAGATGTTGTACAACATGCTCTGTTGTGGCTGTCTGTTTGGCTGCTGCCCTTTACCGAAGTGGCAGCACTCAAGTGGTGCTGTATATGAACAAGCCTTTGGAATCCCTTCAGGATGTAGAATGCTGTGTGAATGTAAATTACTATGAAAATCATCCTAGGTTTTTTCCTATTCAGTGTAAACTTTAAGAGAAAAGAACTATTTTAAAAATTCTGCACGTTTACATTCTTTGTGTTAACATGAAATGCAGTTGCATTTTATTTTTTGCCTCATGATTAGCCTTGGAAAAGTTTTACTCTATCTGAAGTTGCCGTAATTTAGAGCCACTTAATGCATATACATATGTGCGTGCTTGTCAACAACAGGAAGGGAGCTATATACTTCTAGGTGTTTTTAGTGCGGTCTTTTTGCAGGTTTGGTGTGCATAACTGCTGAATTCTTCAATGGTGTCCTGCCAGTACCAGCTGCTTGTTAAAGAAGCTTGTGCCAGTACTTTGGTGCATCAGTTGTTGAGAATCCACCCCCTCAGTATAAACATTCATACCCACGCATTTTTCTTTTTCCCAACTGGTGACTGTTTCTAAAAATAACTGTCTTTCCTGGCATGTTTAGACTTGGGAAATGTCTGCTAGGGTAGTTACCCCACTGGACACAATGGGAAATTCTGAGTTAATTTGGTTTGTGATTCTGTAGATCATTGGGTAACTGCTCGCTGTAGATGGGGGATTACGTCTTGGAGTTTTGCCATTTAGTCAGCAAATTCTTGGCTAAACCAGAATTATAGGAAGAAGGAAGTAATTGATGACCACTATATAACAATATCTTCAGTGCTGTTGAGTAGAGGTACTAAGGGACTTGCCCTGCAGCCCTTAATTAGCTGAGTAGTCCCACTGAGGTTAATGGGACTATTTAGGTAAGTACCTCTGGCTAAGTAGGTCTGCAGGATCTGGCTCAAAGTGCAAAGAAGCAGGAGAAATTAAAATCAAATTGGGTAAATGTATGGTTCATGGGTTTACCTTTTCCCATGTATTGTACACAAACAATTGAATGTTCCAGTAAAGAACAGCTAACATTTCCTTCAGCTGTGCTACACATGTGAAAGAAAAATGTCAACACTTTATTTTAGTATCTTCTTTGCTGCCTCCCGAAACCTACAGACAATTGTGTAGTAGCTGTGAGAAGAGAAAGGTATACATATGTGTATGTAGGTTAAAATGGAGTATAAGTGACTGCAGAATCATAAGTTTTCTGCACTTTATGTGGGCTAAATATCTGTGTGTATATATAATATATATGATTTGGTAAAATGTTTCAGTAGCATAGGCTCTGATTGGTGTTTGGACAGATAGTGTATTTTGTTAGTTACTTTTCATGTCAATAACATTATACACTTAGTTAAGCCCCAGAAACATGCAGCCACCTATATTATCTTTAACTACCAGAGTAATATTATGCAAGTTTCTTCTTCCTAATTAAGATTGCTTCTGCAGCTAACACATAAGGAAATGAAAACTAATCTTTTTGCATGTGTTATGATATATCTCAATATTATTCACATCTGGATTCCTTTTCTTTGGAATCCTATTAAAAATGGCACTTTGGCTTTTAAAATTGTATTTGTGAGGCTCTTTCTTTCCACCAAGCTTGTTTTTCAGATGGAGGGCTTGGAAATTACAAAGAATCTAGATGTAATTTCTCTCTTGATTGGCAACTGAAAACTTTCCCGGATGAAATAAGTTTGCACTGTGCCAAATGGTTGACTTTTCTAGAATAAAAACTCTAAAGGGTAATGTGAAAAGTCCTCTGGTTAATATATTGGCATTCCCAGAACCCACTAAAACTCAGGCAGGTTGCCAGACACCACTTAATGAGGATGCAGAATGTCTGGCACAAATCTGCATGAACCAACAGCAAAGAAGTTTGGGGGTGGGAGTGTGTGAGTGGTGGGGAAACTGTGTGTCCACACCCATTATTAATTTTTAATTACTGTATTTTGCAGTTAAGCTGAATAGAAATCCTCTCCACCAGATTCTGAAAGCTTTTTATGCACAAAAATTTGGATGTGTAGAATTAAAATAACCATGTTTTGTGGCAGAACTGTATGGGGTTATTTTGTGAGAGTTACTTATGGGTTTATTTTGTTGTTGTTGTCATTGGGGAGGGCATGGAAGAAGAATGGGAGAGGATGGTGATTTTATGAAGTTTTATTGTTTGCTAAAACAGAAAAGCATTTAAGAAACTTTGTTTATCAGACAGTTTGTGACAGTGCAAGTCAGTGTTTGCCAAGAACCAGGCAGACAGACTGAAAGTTACATGATGGGGATAAATAAATTACTGCTGTATGAAAGACACACACAGTCACTGCAGACCTGTGATGTGCCCTTGGCCGCTGTGGTTGTGCTTGCTTATGTTTTTCTGCATGACAAGTCATTTGCTCTCTGATGAAAATTTTGTGACTTACCTGTAGTTCAGAAATGCATACCGTTTGATTTTGTAACAGTTCAGTAAATATATCAGTTGTATATTTTGTGGCTGTTTTTTAGGGTTCCGATCCCAAGTAGTCCCTTCCTCGCATGAGCTTCACTCTGCCTTATATGAAGCAGCACCCATTTGTGGGCCTGGGCTGGATAAAATGAAATTATGTTCGCTTTAGATCCTGAGCTCCTGGCATTATTGGCATGATTATGTAATACAGATACACCTGTGGGTGTTTAGGTGTATACATCCCAGAATGAACCAATGGAGGGAGGGGAAAATGCATGGTGAATACTGAGACAATTGTATGGAGCTCTTTGGTGGTGGTGTAATGTACAGGTACTTGGATCTCTGGCAGTTTAGATTGCTAGCTGGCTATGTGACAGGTGCACAAGCTTCATGGTCTCATCTTAGTAGTAGGTAGACATGGTGCCCAAATGTCCAAATCAGCTACTCATTTAGGACCAGTTCCAAATAAGAGGACAATATCTCATAGAAAAGAGACAGCACTAGAATGTTGCAGGTGAGAAGAAAGATGTATAGGGATCGGACTTGCAGTCCGTTTATTATGGTGGACATGAACTCGTGATGTGTGTTTCTTTCATGTTAAATAGCTTAATTTCATTTTAAAAAACAAAAGTGAAAATATCACGTTTTATAAAAAACAGTAAAGATGAAACATTGAACTTGTTGTGTGTGTAAAATACCAGGTGCAGGCATTACATCTTACACATTTCTCATCTCCCGCATCATTTCCTGACATTAACATTTCACTTTGACTGTAATGCTCTCTAATTCTGTATGTTGCTCTGAGGTTGTCTCTGTTTTTAGTAAGGTTTGGTAGTAGTGGTGGTCTGAACATTTGCGTCTGGCTGAAGATCCTTCCATCTAAATGGTTTTATCGCTGTCCTTGAACTATGAACATGAAATCTTTTTTATTATGATCTTAGAGAAGCATATAAAGTTCTTCTGAAGCATTAGAATAAATGTAAATGTGAACTTATAAATAAAGTAAATGCCCTAAATTTTCCCGAGGGGGGGAACCTAATGTCCTCCTTATGAAGAATTCTATATTTATTCATACTCCTAAAGTTAGGGATATTTCATCAATCTAGTGACTGTCTGAATGTCACATCATTGTGTTCTGATAAAAGGTTATTGTACCTCATCTTTCATCTTCATTCAGTGTCCATCATGATGATATTAATTGTAACAACACTTTAATTTTAAAAACATAATTGTCATCCTGCTGGGTGCCAAAAGGATGTTAGAATGAAAAATGTGTGGGTTTTTAAATTTTTTTTAGTAAGCTCTTTGTATTGTGTAGCTGTGTTGACATGGCTGACGGTTTCGGTTTCTAATACGTAAAAACTGTTTGTGTTTTTCTGTTTCATGAAGGGACACTCTGTGACTGAGATACAGAAAAGATATTGCAGATCAATCTATTCAACACCTCTCCTCTACCAGTAAGACTGGAGTGATACTGTTATAGTATACATTAATTAAAGAATGAACCATTTAGATTTCTGGTATGTAAACCTCTGTAAAAGTTGCTTTGGCTTCTTTCTGACACCCAGAGCAAGGATTAATATGAAGGTATGCATTTATAAGCCCTCACCAGTGGGGATAGGTAAAATTATTCTATAGGGCTGCCTGAATGTATTTAAAAAAAAAGGGGGAGGGGATCTGTGTTCAGATCTAAATGCTACTGTTAAACTTGCACTTACTGCTCTCGTTTAACCACAAGTTATTTTGTTCAATGGTGTTTACTTCCGTAGTAGGGAAGAAGAATTCCTTCCACTGCAGGAAGTAGTCTTCAGTGAAATTCTGTGGCCCATCCTATGCAGACTAGCGGATTGTAAGGGTCCCTTTTGCTCTTAAAAATATCTGAGATTGATGAAACCTTGTTGGCATTTTCAGCAGAGGCAATAGTCTGTCAAGAGTGACTTGACAGCCTCATATCCTTCAGGTCAGAGTTGAAGAACGTTGTGGGGAGTGGGTGGTGTGGCTTGTATTGTATCTGATTTGATCTCCACAGTTGCCAAGCTGACAGCTTTCATGAGAATTGAAATTCACAAAGTGTTGTTTTTTGTGCTGCTCTTCCACACATCACCCTAACAGATGCCTGGCCTTCTAGGATTTGACTAGTGTTAAGCAAAATGAAACTGAATATTTACAAAACTTAGGTGGAGGAGACATGCAGTGCTTTGCCACTCCAAACTAAGTGATGGTGAACATTTCTGGTCTGCCTCAGTCCGGAACAGTGAGGAAGTGTTGTTGATACACAGCTCTTCATATGAGAGCCTTTTTTCTTCAAAAGTTCCCTGGGAGAAAATGTAAAAAATAGCGACAAGAGAGAACCTTTACCAACTGCTCTGCCCACAGTGTACAGATGCATAAGGTTGTGTGAGTGTATGTGTGTGAGTGAGAGAGAGATGTGTTGGGTTTTACCCTCAGTCCAATACCCAGCTAGCTGTAGAGTCTAGTAAGGTGGGCCCTGTGCCTCCTTTCATTCTCAGAGGCTCTGTGTTAACTTCTGACAAGGTCTACAGGCAGAAGATAAAACCCCTTATTGCTGGCCAGTTTCCAAACTACTCACCCAAGATGTATCTCAGGAGTTTGTATGCTCCAGTCAGGCCCTCATGACCTCCAATTAGTGCTTTTTCTTCTCTTTTGTTTTATTTAATCTGGAGTTAACCTAATCAAGACATTCAGTGATCCAAAGCCTCCACTGCCCAAGTGTCCCTTTCCACCCACTCATTTCCCCCTCACCTTGTTAGTCTAACTACAGAGATTGGCAAGACACTTGCTTACCAAAGCAAAGAATCCCACTTTAATATCCTTGACATGCTTTCCCCTTCTGAGGGGCCAAAATAAACCCACACATATATCTGTGGGGGATTCTGAGGAAGAAGAGAAAATGTCTTAATCTTCTTTGGTGTCTGACTCTGAGCTTGTCTCCCCGAGGAGATTTTTTAATGCAGAGGGCATGAGCCACTTAGAATAGTAGTCAAAGCACTACACTGGTTTGAGGATTCTATACCACCTACTGCCTTAAATGACCTTCCCAAAAAGAAAAGAGATTTCTGTGCTGTTTCCTGTTAGAGAAAAGGATTGATGTTTCGGGCAAAAAGCATATAAGCTTTGTAAGGAAGAAAAAGAACCTCGGTCTCCTTACCAAAAAAACATTTTTATACTGCAGGGTGTTGTGTTCCCTTACACGGAACATTTTCTCTATCTAACCATCTGGTAAAGAAGATAGCTTCTATCTTAAAATCGTTTATGTAATCTAAGAGCTTGGGAGCAGTTTTAATTTCAGTTTTTGTCACAAGATCTCATATTATCTAATTTAAGGATGTTGAGATGGCGCTAGCCTCCCTTTAAAGGGAGCGAAAGAGACAAAATGAATTATGTCACTTTAGCTACTGCCTTTCTAGCTGATACCTTTATATATTTGCCAAACCCATGGCCAGTGGAGCAGTAGTTGATAAACTTCCTGGGTCACTGAGTTTAGGAACAAACTAAATCTCCTTTCCCTACCACTCTGAGTAGGTAGACTTTTTGTGGTATTCTGTCTAAAACAAAAAGAAAATTCCTTAATTTAAAACTAAGTCTAGAGAAGTTGAGACATTTTCAAGATTGGTCAGTCTGTTACTGCTTAAAAGCTGAAAAATTTCTTCAGAACAGTGATTCCCAACCTAGGGGGCAGGATCTCTTGGGAGGGGGCGCCAAAGATTCCAGGGGGTCCATGAGGCTTCAGCAATATTGAGGTCGTTTAGGCCCCTGAGCTCCATGCCAGATGCAGCACCCTGGAGTTCTGCACTGGCTGGAGCAGAGGAGCAGCCCCCCGCCCAACCTCATACCAGCCAGGCATCTGGCTGGAGAGGAGCAGCTCCACGTTGGTGGGAGCCTGGAGCAGCCCTGGCCAACCCGCCAGAGCTGCCTCCATTATCCACCCCCAGGGATGGGAAGAGGTGGGGCCACACGGGGCGTGCAGTGGCAGCTGCGCCAGGGAAGGCTTAGCTTCTTGCTCAGGTAAGAGTCATTTATTATTATTATGTAATTTAGTGTTATCATTATATGTGTTTATAGGGGTTATATGTGTTTATGGCCGGTGAGGTGGCAGGTCGCGGGGGTAGAGGGGGTGAGTTTTTACCTGGTGTTAATTAGCGGGGCTTTCACTCAAAAAGGTTGGGAACCACTTCTTTAGAAGACCATACCAGCCCCACAGATGTTTCTAGTTTGTGGCTTGGGGAGTAACAGAAGGGACAATGCTTGGGAGGTCCTCATTCCAGTATTTCCAGATTCTGACTTCCTGCATTTGCTACACTCCTACTCCCCTAAACTTGTTTCAGTTTTGGTGGACAGGTAGTATTACTATTTTCTCAGAATGGGGAAAAGACTATCCAACAAATGGGTTCTTTCTGTTTCAGAGTTTCTACGTAAAATTGACCTCAATTCCCTCATGTTCAATAAATGTTATTTCACATTGCTATATTTATACATTGCAGAAAGACATGCTATAAGCCAGTGTATGTATCCCTTACCTCCCAGATATTTGTGCTAGTCTTCCTGTCCCTTCAGAGAAGTTAGATGAAGACATTTACTCCCTGTTTTTTCTTGTACTGAAGGATATAGAAGCTTCAGAGAAATCTTTCATTTGAAATGGTTAAACTGCTTTTTTTGAGGTACAAGAAATTCCAGATGGAATCTCTTTGTTCTCAGTAGCAGCTGTACAACAGAGAACTTTGAACATCTACAGGTCTGTAGTGTGCCTAGCTTTCATATATCTATTGTAGCATCTCATCATAAATATTTAAGGTTCAAGATCACCCAGCCTTTTCAGTGTTCACCAAGTTCTTCTAGCACAATTCTGTGAATTTTCTTCTAGAATCTGAATGTAGTAACAGCCACCTTCAATGGGAAGGCGTTCAGGTTCTGTCATATTTATACAGTTGCTAAAAGTCAAATTTATTTCATAATCCCAGATTGTGATTAAAAAATGTGCTCCCTTCTTTCATCATAGGAGTTTTAATAAGATGTCAAGAAAGAACACATATGGGAGCTTGCGTCAATACTTGGGAGAGCCATATGTGACTGCTTCAGACAAGGCTTCAGAAAATGGTTCGTCTAGCAATCAAAGTGCCCTCACAACCCCACCCATCTGCCAGAGAGTCTTGCAACTCATTGGCTTAATGACTTCTGTCTTTGATTTGATGTTTATTCACAACAGAGCCCTGCTTTCCTCCCTACTGTAAGTGGTACCACAAATTTCAAGCTCTGCAGAAGAAACTCTCCATTCTGGAGAATGTCAGGAAGTGTGTGCTCTGGCTGACCCAACCTTCTCATCTTCTCCAGGAAGCTGCACTCCCCAATCCTCATAAGACCGCTGTAAATGATATTCTCTGGTCTTCTTGGATAAGGAGTCCATGCAAACCAGGTGTCTGGCTAGAGAAGGGCTCGATATGCTGGTCATGAAACCTGTCTGACCTCACAATCAGGTAGAATCCAATCAAGCTGCTACTACTTAAAGTTTTATTTTAGCACACTGAACTGTATGAGGATTTAGTGTAACAGCAGTTAATTTGCATAAGTGTATAAACTAGATGCTTACAAATTTCACTTTGTTGCTTAATGGAAATGCTTGTCAGAAGGCTGAGGTGTCCATGGCCTGCAGTATATATAGTACAGACTTTTGTTGTCTTAGATGACCCTGTAGAGTTAAGAGCCACAGGAATCATGCTATGTGCTGTGGGGAGATGAACCCTGTAAACTTCAGATGTTGCTTGTACTTTTTGTGGTGAATTGTGCCCATTGTGGCTGGCTGTCACAGGATCAATCAATCCTTTTTTTCCAACCTCTCTCTTTTTGTTTATTTTTAGAGTAAAGGGGACTACGTGTCTGTTGCAAAGTCTAGGCTGATCTCTGATTTCTAATCCTTCCTCCAGCCAAACAGTCGAACTGAGAAGAGAGCAAACCTGCTGTCAGTAGCAGCACAGCATGAATCTTTATTCTGATGATCAGTATGTACAGGCTGTGCTGCTTCAACAAGTCTACTGGAAACATACAAACCTGGAGGATAAAAATTTTATTTTATTAATGGTAATTATGTGAGTAAATCTGTTCCTGTATTTTGAGCAGAGGTAATTCGGTGTCTTTAAAATTAAAAAAAAAAAAAAAGTGTGTATGGCAAAAGAATAGTAACAACAATCTTAATGAAAATATAGAAGTGACCCAGTCCTGAAAAGAAACCTATGTGCAAGGACCCTTACTCCTGTGTAGTTTCATTGATTTCAGTGGGATTCTGTTTGTGAGTGTAAGAGACCTCCCTGCTTGCTTCAGTTTGCAGAATTCAGGATTTAGGACAGTAACCTGCAGGGGGTGAAAGATAAGAAGCACAGAAGGGGAGTTTGGCTCTTCCCTGTGGGCTAGAGAGTAGTCTTAGTGAAGTGTGTAGGGGAAATACAGGTTGTGTGCAGTGGTGAAAGCAGATTGAAATAGGAGGGGGAAACCTCATAGCATCAAGCACGGAAGAGGGGAGCTCTACTTACCAAAGCTAGAGAAGAGGAGAGGCAATTGCGCTTCTCTTTCACTCTTAGTTTAAAGTCTGATTATACGAAGCGGGATGAGTGCTAAGGCCTTCCTAAAAGAATACCTTTGAGACCCTGATATTTGGCTGCCAAAGTCTTCAATTTCAAGACTTGAGCATATTTTTTCCTACTCTCTGAAAAGCTTATATTTAGGCAGTAGCTTTGTCAAGCTGAAAAAACTCTAGCACTGTACAGAGGGGAGAGGACTAAAATATAGAATGGGTGCAGAGGGGACTGATTAAAAAGCAAATTTACTAAAGGTTTGGAAGATGAGTGCTGAAAAAGAGCAAGGTTTACGGTAACTCCTGTAGTAAGTGGGAGGAAAGATTATTTACATGAGTGGCTGGAAGCTATTGTGAGCATGCAGTGAAGTTGGAACACTGGGTTTGAAGCAATCCCCACTATTTATTTCCTCAAGATGTGTTCTTTTAAAGGGTATATAGATGATTACTATATTCTCTTGCTGTGTACTTCCTATAAAGTTTTCCAGTTGGAGGAATTCTTCAGTGATATGGACTAAATATATATAGCTCTACACACATTTTCTTTGCTGCTTTTAGCATAAGAATACTGTCTAGTGCCAAAGAACCATTGCCAATCCTCCTCCTCCATATTGTATAGCAGCATGGAGTATCTTGTTTTGCTAGGTCCCTCCAATATGCAACTTTGTGTAGCAGTATGCGATCACCACTTGCTGATGAGTTAAGATGCCTTCACCTATGACTAGAGCTAAGGGGGAACTGGCTTTTTCATTTCATGGGAAAGTCCACACTTTTGACATTTTTTTTCCATTCCAGAATGAAACAAAACCAAATTTAAAAAAACATTTCTCTCAAAATTAAATTCTGAAACCAATTTCACTTTGGGTTGATCAAAATGTTTTGTTCCAATTTTGACTTTTGTTTTCCATTTTATATTATAATTTGTAATAAAAAATATTGAAATAAAAAACAATTTTGAAACAAAAATCAAAATGTTTCATTTTGAAAAGGTTGGAAATTTTGACTTAATTGAAACAAGCTTTTCTGTTTTTCTGAAATGGACAAGTTTCCATGAAACTTTTGACAAAACCCCCTTTTGACAAATCTACATTTTCCTGAGGAAAAGGGTTCCAATGGAAAATTTCCAACCAGCTCTACTTAGAATTCTTTGGGTTTTGAAGGCTTGTCTCAGCCACTGCTATTTGAACTTTATTTGTTTACTGTCTTTCACTTTGCTGCAGTCTTCCCTTCTAGCTCAATGCTACTTTCATTACTTTACTTCAAATATATATGGTCTTCTCCAATGTGAAACAGGGGAGTCAATCATTAAGCCCCTTTATTTCTGATTACTTTCTTGACAAATTGCTTCCTTTTCTCTGTTGTTTTACCCCATAAGATCCTCTGCTGTCCTGCTAGTCTCCCTTTCTGATGAGATTCTTTGCTGTTGAATATGGTTACTCAGCCTTGTTTGTCAGTTGTCTTAACCTCCTTGTTACTACTTTCAAGTACAGGTATATTTGAATATACACACTTCAAATTTTAGTTTCTCCACTGTAACTGACTGCCCTGTTTCATTTATCTGCTACTAGTTCTACATGGTTGGTTGTTTCCATAGTCTGGAGAAGACCTTGCTGAAACATAATCAATTTATTTGAACTTGCTCTCTTGTTTCTAAGCTGGGTTTAATTACAAGCCAAAACTACATTTAGTTTCTTAAAGGCATAGGAGGGGCCATATCAAATCATCGGTCCATAGCCAAATGCCCTTCCTCTGACAGTGGCCATTATTCGATGGTTCATACGTGAATTTCCTACCTTTTGTTGCTCCTGTCCATTTATACAAAGGTGCTGATTTAGGAGGAAAGATTATCTTCCCAAATCTCCTCTCCTTTCCCCTGCCATTTAGCATAAGATTTAATTATCCTTACCATTATGGAAGCTTATGTCAGCTAAACTACATTTGTGACACACAGGCTATGCGGACAGTGCTCTTATCTGGAGTGAATTTTCAGCCTGATGTATGCAGTTAAATCCTTAGGCACTAGATTGAAATTTTAGGTCACTATCCTTAATTTACGACACTTCTAAGGACAAATAAAGAGGTGATGCTATTTGTTAACATAGGAGAGTCATCAGCCTTATTGCTCAGTGTCTTCAGTTTGGTATTGTTTTATGTTATAACCTTCATGCTATTTATGTGATTTAGTTGGGGGTTGGTCCTACTTTGAGCAGGGGATTGGACTAGATGACCTCCTGAGGTCTCTTCCAATCCTAATATTCTATGATTCTATATGCAGTTTTTTAAAGAAAAGCCATTGTCTTTTGCTTTGAAAGACAAAAATTCGCATATGAAAGTGTGTACTGCTTGTTTTGTGTATGAAATAGACTTGAATGGTTTTGTCAGAACCGACTGGATTACTGTGTCCCTGTACATTTACACTGCACCAACATTGTGCTAAACGTTTAATAGGGCCTATACTATGTCTAACTTGAATAGTGAAACAGCCAATAGTGAATTACTGCACCAAGGTTCTGAACAACTGAAAATGGGAGAATATAATATAAAGTGCACATTAAGAGTAACTATTAGTGGCACGAGTTTGCCAGAATAATTAGCTCACCTTTTTAGTTCTGCTTAACAGTCTACTTGCTGACACAGCACCATTTTTGTTTCAAGGTTTTTGTAACAAAGTAAATTATGTGCTACAGGGCACAATTGTTTTCTGAGCATCACTTTTTAGAGTTGAAACCGAAGGCTTCTGGATAAACAAGTCATGTTCTAATTAGGTATGTCTGTTTTCAGCAAAATGATGTTGGAATGTAAAACCATCAGATTAATTAGGATTTGATTAAAGCAGCATAAATGTGTCATTGTACAATCTTTTCCGCAATAACAGTTCCTTTGCTTGGTGCTATGAACATGTTCTTTTTGTAGTATCAAAAGGTATCACCAAGTTACCCAGGAGAAAACTGGTATATATTGTAAAATGTAGTTTTTTAATTGTTAAATAAAAATGATTACATTCCCCATGAGATGTTTCTAGAAATCTGTTTTCTCTTAAGCATTTAGAAAAAGAGAGACATACCCAAAACTACCAATATACTTGGGTATCCTTGTTTTTGTCGACTTGAGTTTATAGAGGCTGTAGGTAGAGGGTAATTACAAATAGAAAACAAAACGAGTTTCTAACTTTCTTGGGCCATGTTTCAAAAGTTCATGAATGTTTGGAATAGCTGTGAACTAATTATAAAAATAAGAAAGAAATTTGAAAAATTCTGAAGTTAGTTTTGTAAAATTATTGAGATTTTGCACGTGTCTGTGTATTCGAAATTGTACCTTTTTAGTATGTTCAAACATCTCTCCTCACTCCCACCCTTGCTTCTCAAACATTCAATAGGGAACTGTGATTCTGTCTGGGCATTCCTCTCTACTGCTGATGCCATCTTTTTCCCATTCTCTACCACTTCAGCTTCCATTCTTCAGTTCCATCTTTCAAAGAAAAATTTTTCACAAACATTAAGGGTGAAGTCATGAGCTTGATTACACACCCGCACAAATGGTGATGGGGCCTGACAAAACCATTACTTCCATGTGTGGGCTACTCACATAACCAAACCTTGCAGAGGGGGAAGAACACAGGCCATCAGTGTAGAGGAAGAAGTTGTGCCAGGAAAAGGGCTGGTTCAGTTTACTTCTCCCATGGAGCAAATGAGTCTGAATTGTGTCTGAAGCACAAATTGGTGCCTATTTTGCTCCTAAAGCAGCAGTTACTTAAACTTCACTGCCAGGTGCCAATCCAGCCCTAAGTTTATACATGCATATTTATGAAGAAGGCTGGTTTCTGGATTACAGTACTTATTAAATTGGTAGAGGAGAGAGAGAGAGACGGAAATAGTTTTCTAAACAGTGCAGAGTTTTTAGTTTATTTTTTAATTTAATTTTGAATAAAACACATTCATTTGAAAAAGGCACCCCAAAGGCCTTTTTATGAGTTGATCCTCAGTTTATTGCCTTCTGTTTGTAACAGACTTATTGAACCTGAGTCTTCAGGAGTCCTGTGCAGAGAGGGCTTGCAGGGCTGGGGCCCGCTGTCATCAGCATTGTTTACTTGGAAGAATATAAAGATGACAGTGCAAACTTTCTTAACTACTGTTAGAACAGATCCCACTTTTATAATTAAGGCTCCTATCCTGCAATCAGAGCCATGCAGGCAAACTGCTGCGTCCCTTGACATGGATATGCCCATATGAGTCCAGTTGCAGGATCAGGGCCTAAACTCTGTTTATAGTCATGTTTCTTCTAGCTTTCTGTATTCTCATATTAGCTAAGTATTTTGGACAATATTTTTTATTCATTAATTCTGTATGTCTTTATTGGCTGACATAAAACAAAATTCACTCCTCACTTCGAGTGTGTTTTTTCCTGTCATATTCCTTTAAAATGTGCTAGGAGAATTGTAAATTTGCTTTAAATGATCAGTTTTCAATTCTTAAGAAGAGCTTCTCTTTGTTTTGTTTTTGATGAGAGAATTCTCTTCAAAGTCATTCAGTGAGGGGAAAAAACATCACAGTTCTTGTTCAGTCGACAAATCGTTAACAATCTGCCATAAATTTAAGTTAAAGTGTGCCTGTTTCACATTGAAAGGAAAAAGCAAAATATGCAAAAGGGTGCCTCCCAATGTGAACCTACATCGTGGAAGTGAAATAAACGTATGCCAAAGGGAAAAAAGATGTATACATAAAATGGAAATACTGGATATGTTCAAACCTTAAATCATCTTGTGTTAAAATATATATATAACTTATTGCTTATGTCTACACATTTGAAAATGTGGCACCAAATTGGTCCTGTTTATATCAATGGCCTTTCTGACTCTGTACTCATTGAGATCAGGGTTTTGTGTCTAGAAAGCAAGAAAATGTTAGATAGGTTTAGACTGTTAACAGCCATCCAAAACACACCGGTGTATTTTAGATAGTTTAAAAAAAAAAAAAAAAAAAATGTCTAGGAGGAGTCTGGCAATCCTGTCAGTAGTTATGTTGTCTCATGATTTGCTACATTTGCAAAGGAGAAGCCAAAAGTGTAACTTCTGCAGTGTTGTAGAATCTGAGTAAATCATATTGCCAGATGTAAAAAATTATGGTTTATTTATAGTTCATTTTGAAAATGGAAAACCCTTCCCTTTCCTTTCTAATGCCATCTAAACCAGTGACATTCATATAGGGCATTAGACAGTATCACACATTGCTCAGTGTTGGGAATAAAAAGTTTCTGAACATTTGAAACCTTGTTTTCTTGTCAAGCAGTAGAAGTTCTGTGGGGTCAAATGCTGAAAGCATACTTCTATGTTTTAAATTTAATTTTTACATGACCGTTTTGACTTGTTTTGAAAGATATCCAAATAAAGTATGGTGCTACCAATTTGTTATTAGTCCCTAAACAAAAAGAGTGACCCCCTACTTAAATTCTAAATAGGAGGTGAAAATAATACTAATGACTCAGCCAGGTATTGGTTGGCCTAGTCATATGATATATATGTATGCATAAGAACTTCTGGGAAGATAAATTTAACTTTCTTGATTTACTATAGTTTTACCATTAGTGCGGGTGGTACTATTTAATGCAAATTAATCATTCCATCTAGATATTATAAACAGCAAGGCAGAGCCTCAGTAGTTTGGCCACATACTGAAAATCACCAGTAAAATAAAACATTCATACTGTACTTGGAAGAGAAAGGGGTGTGAAGCTGGAGGATTCAAATTCAACCAGTCTGCCTGCTGTCTTGGTTGGGATGAGGAACTATTCTCTCATAGGGAGTTCAGGGAATGATCCTTTCTGTCCTCCAGAAAAACAATGTAGGTGAAAATGCCTGTTGCTCCACAGGAATGCTTCCAACTTCTCTGGAGAGTTTTCCCACTTATCCTTGTGTGTACTGTACTGCCAAGGTAATTCCCAATCTTTCCCCTCTTGAATGCCCAAGTACTGTTCTAAACATGCCTGTGGATTAATTGTGGACTAATGTATTTTTCTTTTTTGTTTAAAACTAAGAACTGTAGTCTTTCTGCCAAAACCTGGATTAGTGGAAGAGTAATGTAGAGTCTCCCAAGTTAACTTGACTCACCTTATCCCCCTCAACAAAAATTAGTGTTTGATTCTAAGAGGTGGCATTGATATTTATGATGCAGTTGCTTGATGGAAGATGATGGCAACTTGGGCTTGCAATTTGGTTGGATTTGCTCTCTAAACTAAAATGAGAACAGATGTAGGGGCATGAGATGAAGAAAATAAATATATTTATGAATGCTACTAATCTGTACTTCCCAGCCTTTCTCTGATGGACCCCTCTTTAAGATAGAGTAATAGATGGATGACAACTCCAATCACCTCTCTTCATTTCTTAACACAGTTGCCACCATATCTCTGTTTCTCTATCCATCTTTTCTCCTCTCTGTCTCTGTTCTTCAACTTTTTCGTTGCTTTCTATATTTTATTCCTTTTGATGTTGGTTCCCCTCTCCCTTGCTGGTACTTTCCTTATTTCCCTTCACCAGAAGGCCACATGCTGTTCAGGGTGTCCAGTGGTGTCTCTGTAGGACTGGAATGCATATGTTCTCATGGGTTAACTGAGTTGGCATAGAAGATAGCACTGTAGCCCTGTACACATAAGCTGCTCCAACAGCTGTTAAATTCAGGGATGCTTTGGGAACAGGGAAAGGAAAATCAGACACCTTTCAAGAGAGCTGTCCACTGCTTTATCTACAGCAGTGGGAATAAATTTGCAGTGGAAGCTGGAGTGAATCTGGGAGTCATGCTGTTGATTTACCCCACACGTTGGGAAACACACTGTACTAATCGAAGACATTGGTCTAATGTGTTTCAGAGGACTTGGGTGTATAAAAGTTATCGAGGGGACCATTTAGGAGATTAAACAGACTTGGTTCTCCCTTTTCACCTGCAACTTGTATAAGAAATTCAATAGATCCTAAATAATGTTGTCTTAACGGGAACAGTGCCCATTTATTAATTAATGAGTATGCATTTTTATGAGTCAAGATGAATTACAGGTATTAATGATTAGACAGTCTAAGAAAATTAAAAGTGGTGGTTAGCCAAATGAATTTTCAACTGCCAGTTCAAGCAGATAGATTTTAAATAGCCAAATAAAAAGTTCACCTTATGTTTAAAAATGTTTTTCTTTTTCTTTATTTTTTTGATAAAGAGAAGCTAAAGTAATGCATAGTTAAGCCTAGATGTGACCTTAGCCTACTTGGTGGCTACAAAAAAGCTAAACCTGCAGTTGACAGGTTCTGAAATCCTGGTGCCTCATGGCTACATAGTAAGCTTGTGAATTATAGATCTTGTGTATGTCTTATGTTGCAAAAGGTTTATTACTAGAATGAAAACCTCACACAGTCAAAAGAGAAGGGCATCTTTTGTACATTAGCTTTTCCCCCACAGCACAAACCTTGACCTAATTCCTGAACTGAATTTTTGGTTGCTGCTGAGTGTGATGTATTTGGTAAATAATGTTGGCATGTTGGTCTATGCTCCATTTCACTGTTAATATGAAATTTACTTCATCATAAGGCACTTAGGATTTTTTGGGTGGTAAAGAATGTTCTTGTTTTCTTCCTGCACAACATTGCAAAAAATATTAATACAAACACTAAATGTTTCCATATCTGTGTATGGGAGTCCCTTAAGGTACACAGTCATTAATTAAATTCTATTTATCATATTCCAAGTTTTTTCCACTACCTTGTATTAGACATTTTAGTTACATACCATTCAAATTTGTTGATGCCTAACTGATGCTCAATTGTTTTAGTGGACCTTGAATCCTGCAATCTCTTCCAAATATTCATGTGATCTTTTACAAAAATGCACACACATCAAATCCATTTAATCATTGTGTTTTGACAGTATCATGACCATATCTCAGTGAGACATAATGCATTTCCTGGCTACAGACAAGGCCAATCTGACAAACTTTTGATAGTGACTTCATGATGTTCTGCTTTTAAATAAAGTGGTATTTTGTAGAGCTGTTGTCTTGACAACTAATTTCCAACTAATAATAGAAAACTGAAGGAGAAGGTCCTCTAAAAGTCCAAATTTGCCATAATTTCTTGAAAAATAATCCAGACTTACTCTTGAATGTAGAGCTGATTTAAAAAAGGTGGGATCATGTATATGAATTTTAAATTAATTGTTGCATACAGTTATTTAAAAAAAAAAACCTTTTCACCATAGTAACTTAATTTTATAGCAGATTTTTTTGTTTAGTTTTGTTTGCACTGGAAGAATGTTCTGTGCTGTTTAGTCTGTAATGGAAACCCTTTCTTTGCACTGGAATGGCTGCTCCATACATCTGTGGGTATGTTTAGTGAGTTAACCTGTCCTACATCCTTATATTTTGATTTAGATCATAAATGCCAATGATAAGTACTCATGCTGGTCTGGGAGAGTTCCAGCTGAAACTCAGAGAACAAGAATGCTTTGCTGTCTTCATATGAGACACTGTACGAGAGAGAAAGAAAGCAGGAACTGGTTTAGTCATATGTGTAATCCATACTTGGTGTAGACCTTTTGATCTGTAAACAGTTACTCATAGTGTTTCAATACTGAAAATGGCAACTTGTGATATTTGAAGAAACCAGATGAATCTGTGACAACCAGAGCCACTTTGTAACAAGATGGATAGCACCTAACCATTTCCCAGTAGTTCTTTTCCTTTCCTTCTCTCTTCTACTTTTTCCCTTGACACATTCTAAGATGACGGCTGCAGTATCTTCTCTTGCAATAGTTGAGACTGGAGACTGTGCAACAACGTTATGTAATATGATGATAATTGCCTTGGTCACTTGACACTACCTGCCATAATGCAGTGAATTTGGAGAATTACAAAACATTCTAATTTTATGAATTTTTCCAAATTATAGGCGGGGCTGGTAGCATCATTTATTAATAAGGTTGCCTGACATTTCCGATTAACACAGCCTGTTTTCAGTTGCTTGTAACTTTGCCAAATGTTAACCATTTGGACTGTAATTTTCTATGCTGAAAGCTTGCCTCCGGCTGAAGTATTCTGGAAAATTTCAGTCAGAATGGTTCAGCGGTTTCCAAGAATGAGGCATGGGAACAATACATTTGTTTTTTCAGTGTTAAAAAATGTCTGGCAATCTTTTCTTTGGAAAACTCTAGGGGCCCCTTATGCTCTGTAGCAGAGACTTCAGATGTGGTAAGAGGGTGCCCCTTGTGTCAGGGAGGCGCCTTTTGCTTTGCATGTGAAAACCCGCTCAATTTTAGCCAAGTAATAAATATGAAAAATTGCAGTTAGCACATCAGAGCTTCCCAGCTAAAATCGCTGAAGATTCCAACTTCCCTGAGCATGCTCCATCCCCTCACAGCACCTGGTGCTGACTAGACTGTGCACAGACTGCACAGAGGGACTGAGCATGCTCCCGTCCAGAATTACATGGGCATTGCCGGACTTTGTATGAACTGACTACTTCTAGCTGCTGTGGACTGAGGTAGGGCCAGGCTCTAAAACTGAGAGCAGGGAGCCTGTCTCTCCTGTGTTCTCGATGACACTTCTTGCAGGCACCCAGGCAGCATGGAGAAGAAAGCAGTCTGGTAACAAAGTAGAAGGTATAAAAGCCAGAGCTGGGGGAGGGAAAGGAGCAGATTGGGTTGAGGAGTCTGGTGAGATTGTGGCTGGAGAGTAAGGGAAGTGAAACTGTGACTGAATGGGCAAGGTAAGGAGACCAGGAGTGGGCACATGTCTGTGTCTGCAGGAGAGATACAAGTTGGACAAGATCCTGAAATGGGGGGACTGATATGAGAAGCGTGATATATGGATTCTGGGACTGTAGGCAAAGAGTGGGACTGGGCCAAGGAGCCAGGTGTGGGTAAGACAGGACTGGGACAGGGACAGGTTGAAGCAATGGGCATGGACAAACACCTGTCAGGGATGGTCTAGAATAGATAATGCTTGGTCTTGCCATAAGTGCAAGGGACTGGACTAGATGGCCTTTTGGAGGTCCCTTCCAGTCCTATGAGTCTATGCGGGGAGTTGTCAGACAGCATTGCAGGAATGGCTGAAGCAGTTGGGATCTCCCAAGATTTCTAGTGGATGGTAAGCGTTAAGGAAGACAGGCATCGACTGGCATAAACAATAGCCATTATTTTTTAAAGATCTTTTTCTCTGAAATGCATTATTTCTAAACAAACAGGACTTTGCTTTAATAATGCTGTCTGGTGACTAGATACCACTGCTCATTGTTCCCAAGATGCAGAATTGCAGGTACTGAACCTTGACTTGGTCCTGCTGAGATAATCATTGTTGGGTCATAAGGACTGCAGCCCAAGCCCCAGTCTGAAAGTGTGAGAATTTCATGATTCTACCCTGTGAGAGGTGACAGCTCAGGTCTGTGATGTGAGATCAGGTGTAATTAGAGACAGTGTGCTCCTCAATTTCTTCATGGCTAACTTGAGACTTGGGGTGGGTGTGTGGGTGTGAGATTTGCAGGAGTACTACGCACTGCACTGAAGTCAGTGGGAGCTCTGCGTTGAATGTGCTAAGTGCTGTCTCATACTAAGTTCTCTGAAAAATCAGGTCCTAGGTATCTCAAATTGAGCACCTAAAATTAATGGATCCTTTTGAACTTAATCTCTCTGTTCATTAGTTCCCCCTCTGTAAAATGGGGATAACAACACCCCCTCCACTGCCAGAGGGTTTGTGAAGATAAATTTAATACTGTGTGTGAATCACTCAGTTATTGTAATGATAGGTGCAATAGAAAAACTCATGAGAAAAATAACAACTTTATCTGCAGAGAAAGGTTTCAGTATTGTGTAGTAAATAAGTCATAGGGGCCACACATTAAACAAAGAGGAGAAAACCAAATACTGCATAGCTGCTCCTTAAGTGAGCACTATCCATCTTGTTCATTGAGTAAGGCAGGGGTCCTGTGAAAAAATAGTATGTGATCATGTAATTAAAGACTATATACATAATGTATGCAGACCAGGCAGCCAAATTAAGGCTGCACAGGCAATCTTATTTCTGGGTTTTCCTAACTTTTGAGTGATTGACTAGGCAACCTGTGAACATAGATTTTTATGTGTAATATGGACTTCAGTTACAAACTTTGCTCAAAATCTAGGGTAATAATGACTTGATGATGAAGTATGAGAGCCTCTGGAAAATGAAGACACGAACCAGGTCCACCCAGTTTCTACTTAAGCATTGAACTGTAAATATACAGGGGCAGATCCTCAGTTGGCGTAAATTGTCATGACTCCTTTTGTCTTAAAAGTTGTGCCTGTTTTCATTCAATTTCTTCTCTTTCCATGAGTTGTGAAGTATATCTTCAACTATTTGACAGTGTTCTGAAAATTAAAATCAACATAAAAAAAAAATAATAATCAAAGCAGCCCCTGCTCACACTAGGTGGCACTGTTCAATTTTACCACCTTAGCTTGTTCTTCAGTGGTTCAATTCTTGTCCATTTCAGATGAAAGACCCAGGTACATGTTTTGTTACAGTGCATCCTCAGTGAAGTTGAACAGCTCTCCAGCATTTTCTACTGTGGTAATATTTAATCTCAAAGAAAGGCTAAGATAAGGCCTCAAGAGATGCTCACTTATAACACTTATTCTGATGAGAAACCCATGAAGCTTTGGCTCAGCATTAAGTTCATTCTCAAAGTGTAAGTTACTTTGTAGAAGAAACTAATGTATAGAAAAAGACCAGGATACAAGAATTCATATGAGAAGTCCCTTAGGAACAGACTATTCAATTGTTGCAAGAAGATCAGTATGATCCTAGACTACACCAAAAGGGATTATTTGAGTAGAGAAAGGAAACTGTTATACCACAGTGAAAAGTGCTATGGTGAGGACCTTTATGTAGAGGTGTAAATTGTGGTGGGGAGCTTATTTAAATCAGTGTAAAACAAGTTCAGTCTTACAACTCGAAGTCTGTGGTTGTGAGTAAGCGATTTAATAGAGATATCTACTACATCCATTAAATGTTTGGGAGGAGGGAATATTTGTGTTTAAAAATATCTATACTAATTTATATTAATATTGGAACTTGGATAAAAATCCTCTGTAAGTGAGGTAACTGTACTGCAGACTCTTTATGCTCAGACACCTATTGTGAGACACAGACCCCTTGGCAAAGGGTCCCCCGTTCTTTGCAACATCTCACCCCATACCTGACAAATTCACTGTTCTAAACAAATGTCGTACAGGATATTTATCCATAAAGAGTTACATATGAGGTGCATCTACCGAAAGCTCATATCCTGTCAAGATTCATAATCATTATGATATGTATGTACGGGTGACAATTAAGGAATAATGTATTTATACTGAAGATATTCCATAAAAAAATGGTATGTGTGACAGTTTTCAGGATACTCAGGACTTACATGTAAAATGACATCTGACGACACTCTGCCTTCTTACTAAAGAATAAGTGACCCACATAAAATCCAACTAGTTTCTGTTCCTTGGCTCAGGAGGGGTTTTAAAAAGCAGGTTTTCCTGGTGCGTCCATCTGATAAGATCCGCTTTTGTGGTGTGGATTTGCAGAGACTCTGGCCTGCAAATTTCCCCATCACAGAAAGCCAGGCTGTGGGACCATCCAGTGTGAGAAGCGCCTACTGGTAGAATCTCTCAGGAGGCAGGTGAGAGAGCTACAGGAAGAGGTGGCTAGGCTGAGGAGCATCTGTGCAGAGGAGGAATGAATTGAAAACATGCATATGGATACCTCCAGGTTTGAGGAAGCCCTCCCGCAGGAGAGGACTGCGGTGGCGCCACCAGAGCATGAGGAAATGGTTCCGTGATGGAGGAATCAGGCTGCTGGTTATTTCTGGCAGCAGGCAGTGCTCCACCCCTGCTCCCAACCCACTGTTTATAGAGAGAAAAAACAGTATGCTGCTCTGGCAGTGAGAGATGGGACTCTCCTCTGAAGGTGGAGGAGGAGAAGCCACATACCTCCAAGGCTGGGAGGATCGTGGCCACCACTCCCAAGAGGAAGTGAAGGGTGGTGGTGGTCGGTGACTCCCTTCTAAGGGGAATGGACACATTCACCTGCCAGCCTGACCTGGCGTCCCAGCAGTACTGCCTGCCAGGGACACCTCTCCAAGCCATTACGGAAGGATTACTGAGGATCATCCAGCCCTTTGACCACTACCCCATGCTGCTTATCCATGTGGGCACTAATGATACTGCAGTGTATGACCAGGGGCAGACCAGAAGTGACTGAGGGCTCTGGGAGTGAGTTTGAAGGAGTTGGGGGCGCAGGTGGTGTTTTCTTCAATCCTTCTGGTCAAGGGTAAGGGTCTGGGCAGAGACAGACACATCCTGAATGCACGTGCGTGGATGGTGTCGCCCAGAGGGCTTCAGCTTCCTCAACCATGGGATCCTGTTCCAATAAGGACTGCTGAGCAGAGAGGGGAGTCCACTTGTCAAGTAACAGGAAGAAAATCTTCAAATACATACTGGCTAACCTTGTGATGTGGGCTTAAACTAAGTTCGATGGGGGCAGGAGACAAAAGCCCACTAGTAAGTCAGAAACTTGGGGACCATGGTGAAGGATCAGAATCTGGAAGGAATATGGGAAATTGCAGCATGGACAAGGACAAAAAAAAAAAGGGAATACAGAAGGGAAATCTAATGAACATCTTAGATGTCTGTATGTTAATGCAAGAGGTGTGGGGAATAAACAGGAAGAACAAGAAATACTAGTGAATAATTACAATTATGACATAACTGGCATCCGAGAAACATGGTGGGATAATTCACATGAATGGAATATTGGTATAGAAGGATACACCTTGTTCATGAAGGACATGGAGAGGGAAAAAAAGGAGGAGGTTGCCTTCTATATCAAAGATGCATATAGTTGCACTGAGGTCAAGATAGAAGTGGGAGGCAGACCTGTTGAAAGTCTCTGGGTAAGAATAAAAGGGGTAAAAAACAAGGGTGATGTCATGGTAAGAGTCTAGTGTAGACCACCTAATCAGGAAGAAGAGGTGGATGAGATTATTTTTAAACAACTAACAAAATCATCCAAAGCACAGGACATGGTAGTGGTGGGGGACTTCAACTACACAGACCCTGTTGGGAAAATAATACAGGAGGGCACAGATTATCCAACCAGTTCTTGTAATGCATTGGAGACAGTTTTTTATTACAGAAGGTAGAGAAAGAGACTAGGGGAAAGGCTACTCTGGATTTAATTCTGATAAAGAAGAAGGAACTGGTTGTGAATATGAAGATGGAAGGCAGCAGCTTGGGTTAAAATAATCATGAAATAAATTATAAGAGTTCATGATTATAATGATTGGAAGGCGGGAAGACAGTGGAATAAAGACAGCGAAATTCAAGAACACAGACTTCAGAAAACTCAGAGAATTGGCTGGGTAACAAGCCATGAGAAGCAAGTCTAAGGGCAAAAAAGAGTTCAGGAGAGCTGACAATTTTTAAAGACACATTATTAAGGGCACAAGAGCAAACAATACCAAATGCACAGAAAAGATAGGGAGTATGGTAAGAGGCGACCCTGGCTTAACCAGGAGATTTTCAATGACCTGAAACTCAAAAAAGAGTCATACAAGAAGTGGAAACTAGGTCAAATTACAAAGGATGAATATAAAAGACAACAGTGCAAGCATGTAGGTGCAGAATTAGAAAGGCCAAGGAACAAAATGAGGTTAAACTAGCTAGGGACATGAAAGCATTTTACAAATACACGAGAAGCAAGAGGAAGACCAGGGACAGGTTACAGCCATTGCTCTATGAGGAGGGAAAGACAATAACAGAAAATGTGGCAATGATGGAAGTATTAAATGCTTTTTTTGTTTCAGTTTTCACCAAAGAAGTTAGCAGTGATTGGATGACAAATATAGTGAACATCATGTAAACAGGATACGATGAGGCTAATATAGGAAAAGAATAAGTTAAGACATCTAACTTGTCTAAATAATTCTTCAAGTCAGCAAGGCCTGATGAAATACATCCTGGAATAATTAAGGACCTGGCTGAAGAGATCTCTGAGCCATTAGCAACTATCTTTGAGAACTCATGGAGGATGGGAGAGATATCCAGGGACTGGAAAAGGGCAAATATAGTACCTATATATAAAAAGGGGAATAAGGACAGCCCAGGGAATTATAGACCAGTCAGTTTAACTTTGGTACCCAGATAGATGATGGAACAAATATTAAAACAATCAATTTGTAAGCACCTAGAAGAAAATAAGATAAGTAACAGTCAATATGGATTTGTCAAGAACAAATAATGTCAAACCAGCCTAATATATTTCTTTGACAGGGTAACAAGCCTTGTAGATACAGGGGAAGCATACATCTAGCCTTTAGTAAGGCTTTTGATACTGTCTCACGTGACCTTCTCATAAACAAGCTAGAGAAATATAGCCTAGACGAAGCTGCTATAAGGTGGTGCATGACTGGCTAGCAAACCGTACTTGGAGAAGCGTTATCAATGATTCACAAACAAGCTGGAAGGGCATATCAAGTGGGGTCCTGCGGGGATTTGTTCTGGGTCTGATTCTATTCCATATCTTCATAAATTAATTGGATAATGGCTTAGAAAGTACACTTATAAAGTTTGTGGGTGAGACTAAGCTGGGAGGGGTTGCAAACACTTTGGAGTAGAGAATTATAATTCAAAATGATCTTGACAAAGTGGAGAAATGGAATAGAATGAAATTCAGTAAGGACAAATGGGGTTGAGGATCAAACATTAGATTGTGAGTGTCATAATAGGGATCATATAAATACCAAAGAGGTCATTGCCCTGGCTTCAGTGTTCTCTGTTTTCATTCTAGATTTGTGGCAGTGTAGCTTGCCTCAGGAACCCTTTCTCAAAAGGGGGGGTGGTTCTTCATGTCAGGAGGTCCCCTGCTCCAAAACTAATGCAGCCAATGATATCTTGCAATTCATACAGACTTAGTAGAAACTTGTTATAATTTGGAAATACAGTATGTGTAATTAAAAACTTGTATCATAATGCAGTGGTTCCCAAACTCTTTACTAAGGTGAACCCATCAACTGAGTTTTGTTTTTTTTGGGCAATGACCATTACTTCTGTTTTCCTCCCACCCCCACTTCTCAGCCCTCCAGCCCTCTGTTCAGTTCCCACTGCTCTCTCACTCTTGCTCTCCTAGCCCTGGCCTCTCCTGCAGCCACAGATGATTGCTTTTTCCTTGCGGCCAGGCCATGATTGCTGCCAGGCTGCTGACATTCTGCTCATTGGCATTTCCTCTGCACTGCTGCTGCCCAAATCCTGCTCCCCAGGCTGCTGCCTGCTGCTCAGGGGAAGTGAGAGTGGGATCCATTGTGTGAACAGTCAGTAGCCTGTCCTTGCATGCCCTGGAGGTGCTTCCTCCACGCTGCTGCTGCTACTTCCTGGATCCTCCCCACGCTGATGCCTGCTCCCCAGGGGAAGTGAGAGTGCAGTGTGGGGAAGCGTCTCCAGGAAACATGCAAGGTGGAGACAGGCTGCTTCCTCAGTCCTGCTGCTGCTGCCTACAGGAGGTGGGGGCAGAAGGAGTGCCTCTGGAGCATATGCAGGAGGAGGCCAAATTAAGGTGGTACAGGTATTTCCTCATTTTTGAGTGCTTGATTTTGTAATTTTTGTCTTTTGTTTACTGTAGCATTTAAAAATATAATATGCTGTGGAGAAGAGCACTCCACACTTAAAGCAGAAGATAAAACTTCCCGTGTCTGAGTGTAAGGAAACCTCATTTAGATGCAGATTCACTGTGTATTAAAAGGGTTTGTTGACAGTGGGTCAGTGCTTTCAGAGCACTATGGACAAAACTGATGTTAAATAAAGTCACCATCCTATAAACAGTTCTTTTTGGTCAACTTGAATAAGATTGTGGAGCAAGTAGAGCTCCTAGTCTGAATATTTCAAATATGCCAGATTATGGCCACTTTCCATCATATCCTGGTATGCCATGTGTTAAATAGACAAGGATCAAAAACACTTGCAGAGATGGCATTAGTACATCTCTCACATTTTGCTCTGAAAAATTCTCATTTAATAAAAACTAAGAAGAAGGGGAAATGGTTTCTCAAATTCTGTTTAAAGTATTAAAAAGATACTTGTTGAACAGTGTGAATTTGATGTGTTTAAATAACATCTCCATGGTAGGTTGGCTTGCAGTCTACATAGTTGAGTAATACAATTATTCCTGTTTTCTCAGCCTAATTAATCACATGTACCAGAAGAATGTGGAAAAGTAATTTGCTAAGGGCTGGTCTATACCGGAAACTTATATATCAGCATAGCTATGTCTCTCAGGGGTGTGGATTTTTCACAGCCCTGAGAGATGTAGCTATGAAGACTTAACTCCTGGTGTAGACAGTGCTAGGTCGATGAAAGAATTGGGGAAGGCGGATTAACTACAGTAACGGGAAAACCCATCCCATCACTGTAGTGAGTGTCTACATTGAAGCACTATAGTGGCACAGCTGCAGAGTTTTAAGTGTAGTCATAGCCTTAGAGAAGTTATCTCCAGGGAATCCCAGTCACTGAATGCATTTACAAAGGTCTCCATGGAATTTATAAGCAAAATGTCAAGTAATCAAGAATTATACCAGTCTGGGATGACAAATCCTTTAGAAACAATGTTTTCCTATACAAGACTCGGTGTGCAAATACTATGATAAAAAGGGTCATGTTGACTGTGCCAGCAGCTGGAACAAAATGATTGCAGGAAAGTTGGGAACTGGTAAAGTTGGTGGGAGGAGAAGGAGAATGGCTATTGAGATGTAAGAGGAGAAAGGGCTTATATCCTATGTGGCTGAGCCAGAAAACAGAGAGAATAATTCCAGAAGTAGGAATAACCTTGCAGAGCCTAATTATATCAGGTCCTTGGCATGGCTTTTGTGTGACTCTTCTTGCAAGAACAACACCTCTGGTTGGAGGTGGATACAGTGGGTAAAATCCTGGCTAATTTAAGCTAATGGGAGTTTTGCCATTGACTTCAATGGGGTCCAAGATTTCACCTGGAAACTTCATTATTATATCAGATACAGTGTGTTGCACCCAACTCTGCCTTGTTCCTAGGCAATCTACCAAAACTACAGATATTCACGTTGTAACTATTGACTATTGGTGATTGTTACTGTGCAGGTCGAACTCCCTGAGTGCACACCTGGAGTGCCACTATTTGTGGGGGAAAGTGGCCATTTGTCTCTGTGAGGCTTATAGACCTGAGTTTGTCATCAGGCTAACTAGTCATGAAGACCATACTTCAGTTTTCCAGGGAGACCAGGGTTCCATGAAAGACATCACTCTAAAGTGAGAGGTTGTACAAGGGGAGAGTAATACCATGTGGTATCAGACCAAAGGTTGAATTGGATCTGAAATGTCTCGTCAAAGCAGCAGTTTGGTTATCTGTTATTCACAGCAAATAGGCAAATCCCCCTTGTTCTAGTGGTTATTGAGGAAAAATGATGTAACCATCAAAATGTCAATAAATATTGTTATAGGAGTGAGTGAAGAGAATGCATGTAGCTCTGGATGGATCATAGCCATCTGTTTTTCTTCTTTTATTTTATTGAATAGTAAGGGAACTATTAAAGAGCAAACTAAAATGTGCTAAAACTGAACGGCACCATCTTGTGTGGGCAGATTATAACGATAATTTCATTTTAAGTTTGTAACTGTTTGGTTTAGCTGAGTGTTGGGAAGTGCTGAGCATCCTCCAGTCTCATTGACTTGGATAGTGGAAGGTGCTTAGTACCTTTCAGGAAGCCTTCATCAGCATACAGAATGGTGAGCAATCTCCTCTTTCCAAGTATATGCGGTTTACCATTTCCCCTTTATTATTCTGTCACTGGTAGGTCACTTCAAACTTGTGTTTTCCCACTGCAAATAAATTAGGTTTATTTTTAGAATTTCCCCATTACAAACTCCTTACATTTTTTTGCCTTAATGCAAGCTCTCCAGATCAATAATCTTTCCTATGATAAGGTGTCTTAATACCTCAATATCTTCTTAAGATCTAACCAGAGTCTGCATTAGCAATACCACTTCATTTTCACATATATTCTATTTTGATTCTAGTGCATTCCAATAGCCCATTAACTTTTTTTTTTTTTTTTTTTTTTTTTTTAAATTGCGGGCACAACGGGGTTCCCATACAGACAGAGCTGTATATTATGAATTGCGTAAGACCAGAACATTCATATTGTACAGCATGTGCACTCTAAAGAATGCAGGATACGCATGCTTGTCACTCTATCTCAATATGCTTTCACTCTCCCTACTTCACTCTCCAAATCCCTTTCCCCTATAGCTTTGCCATGCACAGTGAGTGCCAGCAACACAGTGAGAAAGACTGGAATCCTAGTCTCTAAAGCTTTCTGTACTGATGCTTCAGAAGAAGATTGGAGAGCTCCTAGTCAAGGTGAAGTGGCAGGAAAGTGCAGTGTAGTATTAGGAGTGAGAGAGACTACTATATAAGGAAAGGGTGTATAAAGGAGAAGAAGATATGAGGGAGTGATGGATATATCAAAAGCAGAGTGGAGAAGATTTGTGAAAAGACTGAACTGAATGCGTGGTGCAGGGAGAAGCACATCTGAGAGCAAGTGATGGACAAAAGATGTATCAGTTTGGAAAAGCAAAACATGAAAATAGCAGATTACTCTAAAGAATGTATATAGTACTACAAAAGCATGTCCAAAAACCCAAAAGTTGGGAGTGCTATACATTTTAGTTGTTTTAAATTTTTAAAATATATTAGGAACACTGTTGGATCAAGGAACTGGGGTTGGGGTAGAGAGCCTCTTACCTTCAGTTTACTCATTCAAATCCAGCCCAGATCTGAAAGTTGTTACCTTGTGATGGCTATGTAGCATGACCTATCTAAAATGTGTTTTGTGAACGTACGGCTGGTCTACATGGAGCATTAGTCCACACCAGCGTGTCATGCACTGATTGGCCTCTTGTGAACCCTGTTGATATGCACTAAAAGTTCCCTAAAGCACATTAATGTAGTCTTGTTTCATTGAACTAGCAGCTTGAGTTTAACCCCAGGTTCACCTACAAGCTTTCACTCAAGCTGCTCTCCTGAGTTAAAAGCCGACATGCCATGTCTTCACAGTGTCCCTGACCAAGGGCAAAGAAACTTGCATCGAGTGTGGCAACTATAGGCTGATATCATTGTTATTGGTCCAGTCAAGTCAAGTCATGTTCTGCGTGATAGGATGCAGCTGCTTCTAAAACACATAGTCTTCATAGCAGTCAGGTTTCATTGTTGGGCAGATGACCATGGACTTTGTCCTTACTCTCCAGCTTCTGGCTGAACTGCACTGAGAATTTAACCACCAGCTTCATGTGGAGTATATGATCTCAAAGCAGTTTTTGATTCGGTCATCTGGTCAGCACCGGCTCACACTGAAAGGCGTTGGTGTTCCAGATGTTCTGCTAAATCTGGTGTGCAGTCTTCGTACCAGAACTGGTTCAAGAGTGCCTGTTGGTTCATGTTTTTCCCCACATTTCTACACAACCTTAGGTATGCGAGGATCATTCTTGCCCTGGTTATTCTGTCCAGCTATCGACTGCCTATTAGGACTTGCTGCTCCTCACATCAGAATCAAGGTTGGTCAAGAAGTATTTAGTGATCAAGACTACAATGACCCCAGTGTCTTACTTGTAGAGAAGTCAGAGAATTTCAGCCTTGCCCTCCTAGGTCTCCAGAATGCATCCTGCACTATGCGGTTTAACGTCTCATAGCAAAAGACCAAGATCCAGAAACTCAGAGCTGGGCCACCAGAACCCCCTTTGCAGGTGGAGTCGAACACCATGGACAGCACTGATGCGTTCAAATGGTTGCAGCAAACCGCATGTTCTTTGATGAATAGATCTTGCTGCCTCCTGAATGAAGTCTCATTTACAGATACAAAAATGTGTGTGCTGGGACAAAGTTTGGGTTATGTGTACTACTGATATTGCTATATGAGTTAGGGAAACTTGGACGCTCTTACGGACAGACTAGGAGCAGCTAAAGGCATTCCACATACGCCGTCAGCACCAAATATTGAGCATAAAGTTGTTTGACTTTGTGCAAAATGTTACAATCTCAAAAAGATTTTGCCTTCCTTCAGTTTCTCATTATATTCAAAAGTGGCATTGCACGCTCTTTGGCCATGTCACCAGGATGGACAAAAGCACCCTTAGCACACCATGCTCTCAAACTCTCCTTCAATGTGAGAAGTGGTGCGCACCCTGATCCTACCTGCTGCTGCCCACTCTAGAGACTCGTGGATTCACAGGATTAAGCCAGATCTGTGAACGTCACTATATGATGCCTGGTGTGACTCCACCAACCGTCGTCGCTCTGGCTGGTGCAACACTCCCTAGTAAACTATGTGTGTTTGATGGATGTCTTTACTGTTGTTTTAATCTGCATTAGCTAACATGGGTTAGCTAACTGGAGATAAGAACACAGCTTTTTTTACAGTGTGGACATAACTTTTGTCTGTCTTATATAGTCACAGTGGGAATCCTGTGTCATGCTGGACTGGTAGGTTTTCTAATTCTCACTCTCCCTTTTAGAATTTTTCTAATGGACTTACTGTTTTTATAAGCAGTACCAGAATAAAAATACTCAGTAATGCTGTATTTTAGAATGCCAATTTGGGTTGTGTGTGTTCCTATTAGTTTCACGCAACAGGAACGTTTTTGGTACCCTCTGTTGGTCACTCCTTCTGTGACTTTTATTGTCATTTCTTCTGCATCTCACAGAAACAGTACAACCCCTAAAGAGAAATTATCCTTTAAATTTGAGGAAAAACTTAAAGTGGTGACTGGAAAGGAAAAAGCATATAATGTGTTGAACTCTGCACAGCTTGTAAGGAGAAAGCTTCTTTGCCACCAGGGGAAGATTGTCAGGCACTCTGTGGGGAGTTTTCCTTTGGTTGCTTATTTTGTCTGAGCAATTGCCATCTTACACCACTCTGATTCATAACTAGTATCTTCTTTGGCATCTGAGCTAGTTCTCTGAGCTTTCCTTCGAATTTTTACCCAGAAGCTTTCTTTTTTGGTAGTCATTTCTTCAGACAATATTAAATATTTTTTAAGAATAAGAGTTGTCATATGCATTATGGAGGAAAGTGGTAGCAAAAAGATGAAATAAAAAGGTAAATGCTGCAAGTGCATTAGCATGAGTTAGACCATGAAGAAAATAAAACTTGACTAGCTGGGTGTATTGTGTATGATTCAATGCATTTTGCTTTGCCCCTTAAGCATATTGGACTCTGATTTGGCCTTTTTCTTGTTTTTAACTTTGCTGGGAAGACTGTCGTATGCAGTTTTTTTGGCTGTTACTTAATTTTCCCCCCATACAAGTTTCAAAACACCAATTATTGGGGCATATTCCTTCTAAGTCATATTTTCTAAAGTTAAAAAAAGGTTGTTTTTTCCTGTGTTGCACATCTAGTTAAGCGCCTCTATTTGCTACTCACCAGACTGCTGTGAGGGGATCAAGCCACTGAATTCCTATGCTTTAAACCTCTGGAGTCCGAACAGAGATCAAGCACTGGGGCCTCAAGGCACACTCTTGGGGTGCAAATCTCTGTCTAGCTTCCCCTCCTGAGAGCTGGGACCTCACAATCCACTTGCCTAGCCACTGGGACCTGTACTTCCCTTTCAGACTCCCCTATAGGTTAAACACATCCCAGAACTTCAGCTGTATGGGTATTCTGGGATCACAGGTTAACCCTTAAAGAGTTACATGGTAGATGTAACACATAACACACACACAGACTTTGCATGGGACTCTAACCCACTATTGCACTTACTTAATGCATGAGGAATACACAGGTCTATATATAAAAAACCCCCACACCTATATGCATTTCCCTGCCTCAGTTTCTTCACTTTTCCAGAGCATTCTTTCGCGGTGGAGTCAGAGTCCACTGGGACTGTCCAGAGTCGTCCTGCTGCAGCATTTGTCTTCTCAATCATGGGAGCCTCTCTAGATCATCTTGGTTGGTCTATGCCCTTCTTCTCTCCTGGCCAAAGCTTCCTGTTCTTGTCCTAGTGAGTCTCTCAAGTTTTTATGTCCCACCAAGACCTGGTTCCTTTGTTTTCCTTCTAGTGATTTTCCACTCACTCTATTTCCCTAGCTTCAACCAGCCTCCTTAGCAGCTTCATTACTTGCTTAAATACGGTCATTAAGGTTAACATCTCGCCATTGTCCCTGGTTTGGGAGTGACAGAACCCTTGTGTATGTGGATTCCACCTGTGCTGACAACAAGGTGTTCACTGACAGGGCAGTTTTCAGAGTAATGACTTCATAATATCAACCAAAAATCACAAGTTATACAGACAGATTCCCCAAATCATCACATCCTTGTAAGAGCACATTCATTTCTTCATGAATACTTCAAAGTTGATAATGTTGCATCACATCCTATATATCTCTCAACTTCATCCTTCAGAAATATCCTCTCCATGTTTTGAATAGTAGTGATTCCAATTAGTATCTAAGTAATTAAAATCTCCTATATTCATACATATGGTCGCCTTCTAGGCAATCCCTGATCTATCAGAGTTGTTTCCTGATTGATTTTCACAACTGCGTGGGTATGGCTTCTGAGGAAGAACAGATAGTACAGTGATTGTCAGTTTTATTAACCATGTAATTATGGAGGGTCGGCAGTGACTCCATAGTTAAGATTGCACTAAACTTTGACTTAAAGATTCAAATCCTTCTGTTTTGTAGTTCAGTAATTGAATTTAGTTTCCAAATTTACCATTACTGTTCAGAAGACGACAACATTTTCTGTTTTGTTTTTTGCATAAAATAAGACTTCATTTTTCAAGAGAAAACCATAAAAAATCAGTTTTGTAATTAAACCTTGATATGCTCCCTTTTTTGACTCACTGTTGCTAGTTGAACCACCATAGCCACCACAAACAAAAATTTCTCTTGCTTACATATGGACATGTACACACAATCATAATATCTTGGACATAGGGCACTTTTGAAATCCAAACATTGAGGACAAAATTATCCTTCTTTGTCATAACAATTGTTACTGATATTAAGGGAAGCCAGCAGTATGTCAGTATATATCAGTGGGAGTTTCTCATTAATATTGAGAATTCTCTTGAGGTTTCAGGGTGAGCAGACTGCAATCCTGTATGATTAGGAATGCTTGTCAAAAGTTATGGTTTGAAATTCTCCCTCTTTTTCAAAAATAAATTGTTAAATGTTGAGGGTGTGTGTGTGTGTGTGTGAGAGAGGGCAAGAATGTGTGTGTCTCAGAGAGAGAGAGAGAAGTACTTGAAGAGCCTGCATGCCACTGAGCATTGTGAAAAGTTTACCTTGTTGTTCTGATGCAATCTTTCTGCACAGACTAATAATCTACATCTGACATGCAGGTTGGGAGGGATGCAGAAGTTTCAAAGTCTGTTGAGAGTCAGTGTCTGCTTGATGATACTCCTATCTTTTCCATTGTCAGAACAACAGACAAACATTGGTCTTGAAAGCCTCTTAGACATGAGGTGAAAGGATAGCTGCTGTGTGTGCACACATGCTGGAGGGGAGAGTTGACATAAGGAATAAATTGGGTGGAAAGGATCAATATGAGGCATAGTTCAGGTACTGCAGCTTCTAGTATATGTGTGATCATTAATAACATCTGATAGGTGAAAATATGGTTAAAATGTAATAGTCATTTCACTGAAGATGCAGTTATTTGGAAAACGTTATGCATCCTATCTAAAGGCTATTTGTTACATTTGACGCGAAGAAAAACATTCCTCTGTCAAAATGAAGGGAAAATTGTATGAGTAAAAATTTGCTAAGTGCAAATTTTTAAATATATTTTCTGACAATAGTTTATTTTCAGCGCTGTTTACACACTGTCACAAATCTAGTCCCATTTAGGATGCAGCTGCCATAAAATGTGACTGAGATTGCTGTGTTTGGGATGGCAATATAAAAAATGCATAATAAAATATTAGTGTCTGGTAGTCACAGTTTTATTTAAACTTGATAGAATTTATTAGAAGAATATACAGTATTTCTGGCAGGGAAAGAGACCAGATGACTTTCAGTGTTTTCTTTGAGACACATCTGCAGCTGGTGTAAGTTATCATACCTATATTGAAGTAAAAAACTCCAATGAAGTCAATGAAGCTATGACATCTTGTACTAGCTGAGGACTTTCCCCTCAATCTCTTATTTCTTACTTGGTGCCCTTGATGCATTTGTTTGGGTAGTACTGGGGAAAAAAACTAATCAATCAGTTTTCATTATGATCTTTATTTTTGTGTTTAGAAATTGGTCAGGGAGTTCCAGATGAAAAGCCCCAATCACTGAATAAATGGGTCCTTTTTTCTTCTGTACTTTGTCTGTCTGCTATTATTGTTGTTTTTCTTTTTATCCTGCTCCACAGGCCTCATCCAGCATTCTTTGGTGTCAATGGCAATCACCTATTGATTTAACTTGGTGCAGGATTGTGCCCATGTTTAATTAGGGAGATCAGATTCTGGGGCTGAAGGTAAATATTTACTGGGGAACGGCAATTAAGGTGAAAGTCATGATGCAGCACACTTTAGGTGCAGGGTTCATTGAACATGTTACAGTAACATTAGATGTTCATGGATGAACAGTATGGTATGTTTTAATAGTAATTGTTTAGTAAACTATATTTCAGGTTATCATTTAAAAACATGCTTGTGGGGAAATTTAAAACAAGAAAGGCACTCTGACATGAAAACCATTAGTAAATGAGACATTACAGATTAACCACTAGCCAAAGATTTAGCTGGACATTCCTCCAGATAAACTTCTTTTTGTCAAAGTTTTTGAATTGTAAAATGGCTAATTCTGCATTCCGACCAATATAATTTTCTGTTGGTTTATTCCTTGCAGAAATCTTCTAATATAGTGTTAAATGCAAGAGTCAGTTGGGACAGAGGGAGACTTATATTGGAATAATTCCTGATAAATATTTCAAAACAAAGCCATCCTTAATGACAAGTGTCCTTTGAAGATGACCTATGATTACAACCCACGGTTTTGCTGTCACTTAAACTAGAGGGGACATGTGTAACTGTCTTGCTCAATTGATGGGATTGGATGGATGATTGAATGATGAGACCGCAGGCCAGGTCTTTAGCTTGTCAATTTGTATCTAATTCAGAATGACAGTGTGCATGCAAGGCAAGTATCTCTGTTCTGTCATACCTATGCTTCTAGCCAGAGCCCTCAACGTGTGTGAATGCTGTGCAAATTCCAATACAGACCACCAGAGATTAAGGGATAAAGACAGCCATCAGCTCAAAATAAATTAAAAGCTTTACAGTTATTGTATACATTCTACTTTGTTGTTTTCTTCACCATTTTTATATAAAAATGACAAAATTTGTTTCACGTTCATGAGCAAAAAACGCTTTAAAAATCTGTAGACTCTCTGGTAATATTATCTCTCTGGTTTTTAGGACATAAATTTGCGAGTAGCAGACTCCTTTAAAATTCCCCAGAGCTGTTTGATTTTATCTTTCATTTCCCCCATTATTCTCTTTCCCATTTCCGCCATTTGCCCTCTTCTACACCTTGATATACACAATAGTAGCTGGGAATTGTGTGGCTATCAATAATAATAAAAGTGACATCATCAACCTTAACTCACTGTTTAGAATTGACTAGATTTCAAGTGGTTACTGGTGTAGCACTTGCTATCTTTTTGTTGATTTTAAAATCAGGTTTCCTATTTTGTTTAATATTTCTTTTCCTTTTTGAAGAACCCACTTAAACAAAGGGGAAACTGACTGACTAGACATAAAGTGTTGTCAAATGAACAACAGCTAAAAACAAAAATAGAGAGGTCTGTCTTTGTTTTGCTGTCTTTGTTACAGTTATTTCAAGTATTAGTAGCTTTGAAAAAATTCAGATTGAATTGTGTGATCTTTTTAAAGTTTGTATCACTTAAGGTAGATGCTTATTTAGGTATTTTTATAACATAATCGTGTGTGTGTGTATGTGTGTGAGAGAGAGAGAGAGAGAGAGAGAGAGAAATGATCAGTTAACCGCCCTTCACTTAAATTTTATCTCAAATGGTAACATAAATTCCTTGTTTTTCTCAGAGACCCAAAGAACTCTGGTTTCTTGTCTAATCTCTCTGTTCTCACATTTTATTTTTAATGGGTTAAAAAAGCATCTCTTCATCATACTTTAGACTCTAAAGTATCAAAGTTTTACAGCTAAAATATTTCAAGCAAAACACTCCATTTCTATAAATCTACCCATAGTTATTTTAGTAATTTTTTTTCTTTTCAGATGCTGTTTTTGTTTTTCTTCTCCATTAGTGTTTACTCCATGTTTTTCTCACCCTCTTTGACTCGATATTACTTTCTCTCTTTCACTGTCTATTTTATTGGCTTACATACTAGCTGTGTCTCAGGTGTCATTCTCCAGATAGAGGCTGTAGGCAGCAGTTTATTTGTGTGTTTTTCCTGTGCTGGGATCTGGTGAGTGGTATTTTAATGCCATCAGGCAATATACAAGAGTAGGAGAGTACTCAAAAACAGAGTGTAAAGTGGTGTGAAGTTGACAGGATTAGTTTTGAGTCCTTTTTAAAAACAATATTAGCTCTATGGCAAGTCTAACAATACTGCTCATGCAAAGTTACTATCTTAGGACAATTCTGTGCCACCCTACAATTCAGGCTACCGGGCTGTGAATAGTAGTGTGCTTCAAAGTGCTGCACTGTAAGCGGATGTTGCTGGTGTGATCTAAAAGGCTCCTAGTTCTCATTAACATAATTGAAGAAGACTATGTTAATGTGAACTCTAGGAACCTTTTAGTTTGTGCGCACAGTATCCACGCGAGGGAGTTACAGCACAGTGCTTCAGAACGCACTTGTATTCGCGCTCCCATAGTCCGAACTGAGGGGCAGTGCAGATGTGCCATTAGTCTGGGGAGGCCTCTTTATTCAGGGAGTTATGTAAATAGCACCTCCTGTTCACCTGAAGGAGAATTAGACCCTTTGTCATTTTAGAGTTGCTCTGAATCATTAGACTTAACATTTTCCACAGTTTGTTTTCCAATAAATATATTATGATTTTCAGTAAATCATTTGCATTATTGGTTCCTAATAATATAAGGATTTTATTTATAGACAGCAAAGATATATATTAGCATATAATTTGTTTTACAAAAAGTTTTGGGTCTGACAAACATGGATAACAAGCTACTTCACACTGTTTTCTCAGTACCCTTCTTCTCAACATGTGATGCAGCTACAATCATGATTTCATTGCAACTAAGGTTTAAATTCAACCTCTTTATGCTTTTGAAATGTTCTTTTAGTAGTTTTGTTATTAATTTGCTTTTCTAGGAAGCATATTTGTTTTCTTATAAATTGGAAGTGAAGGATCTAGTCATGGGTTCAGTTTTTAAAGAAGAGAACTCTGACATAGACTAGTGAAAACCCTTCGACATTCAGAAAGATCAGACAAGTTAGCTTGCAGCAGAAATACCGTTTTGTTTTGAATTTTTCTCTTGAGCACTTTATCAAAACTAAGGAAATTCTCAGACAAAAATGTGTTTAGTTGCAGTAAAGGTTATATCAACAACATAAGCTTAAAAAAATCTTCAAATGAACATTGTAAGGTTGCAAAGATACCAAATAGCTGGAAAAACAAGTTTAATTAAAACTTTGGGGTTTTTTTTAAAGGTAAGTTTGGAAATGCAGAATTAAAGTATGACAAGATAAACTTAACTCTGAATAGAAGTCACTTTTAACCTGGACACCCTCCACATAAAGCAACAACAGATGACACCTCTCACACAATGTCCCAAATAGCTTACTTCTTGAACTTTGTATACTTAGGTTACTTGGCCTTACGTACATTGACAGTGTGTTCGATTTGGTGAATGGGGACATCTTAAACTTTCTGTACTTTTGCAATGTACATATAGATTTTAAAAAGTGTTTGTCAATGGTTTATGTAATGGGATATACACAATTCAACTGGGGTTTTACAGTCACTATTGTGATCACTGTGGATAACTAAAAGTAATGCTATTATTAAATTTCCTTTGGCTGGCAAGGGAGGGTACAAAGGTTTATAGGGAATACAAGACATGAGAAGCTGGTGTTGCTGTCATGTTAGTGGAACATGCCTTGAGGGATAGTTTCATCGTATAGGTGGAATTTATATAGTGTATGCATGTTGAATAAATAAATTAGTAGTGTATCAAGTATGGTACAGGGTTGTGAGGAGTTTATCATTGATGTGCAGACATAACGTTGTCTTGTGAATTTGGGTGAAGGGTGATTGGGGAGTTTGAGGAGAGTTAAGGTTGTTCAGAGTATGTTAACTCTGCATTTCTGTATTTCCAATATTTTAAAAGAAGTACTTTAAAATCCTGTCTCCTTGGTTTTTTTTATTTTAAGGTATTGACATTTATTTACAACTTTGCAGTAGATAACAGAAGTGTGTTTTCAGGGACCGTATGTTGAATAAGTTTTTTGTTTGAGAGCAATTCACTGTAAAAGTTGTCAAAGTGGTCTTATTTTGTTAGTAGTGATGTTTTGTTTGCATTGTAGAGGGGAGTTAAAATCCAGTATAGGTGTCCTAACCACCTGGTACTGGATGTCTAACAACACAAGTAAATAGTTTCCTAATCAGGAGATGAGACTGTTGCCTGTGCTAGGGCTATACTCTAATCTATGGTATGGGATGGACCTGTGTTTCTGGAATCATTTAGAACTTTCAAAAATTATTTTGTTTCTTTATTGACCAACTCAAAGGTTAAATAGGAGGACAGAGACACAGACCACCTAGAAAAGCTGTTTAGCATTCACCAAAGTCTTTGTACGTTGGTTTATATTCTTCAGACCTCCCTTAACAAAGATTAAGCATTTTATTGAGTTTGAAAAATGAGATATCAGGGTGATGATGATTTTTTATCTTTGTATTCCGCATTAGTGTGCTAGTCACTTAGGATGACTAAATGTCCTGATTTTATAGGGACAGTCCCGCTATTCGGGGCTTTTTCTTAAATAGGTGCCTATTACCCCTCACCCCGTCCCGATTTTTCACGCTTGCTATCTGGTCACCCTACAGTCACTGGAGGTGGATGTAACATACAGTTAGCTAGTGGATCAACAACTGTTTCTGAGACAGCAGAGGAATGTTGGGTATAAGGATTTTTGGATTCTTTTCCTAGCTATGGGAGCAGAATCTGAGCTGCTCGTTAGCAGTGGTTACAGACTGGAGAGTCAAGCTCACATATCTGGTACAGTAGAACCTCAGAGTTACGAACACCTCGGGAATGGAGGTTGTTCGTAACTCGGAAATGTTCATAACTCTGAACAAAACATTATGATTGTTCTTTCAAAAGTTTACAGCTGAACATTGACTTAATACAGCTTTGAAACTTCATTATACAGAAAAAAAATGCTGCTTTCCCTTTATTTTTTTTAGTAGTTTACATTAAACACCGTGTTGTACTGTATTTGCTTTTTTTATTTTGGTTTTTCTTTTTATCTCTGCCGCTGACTAATTGCGTACTTCTGGTTCCAAATGAGGTTTGTGGTTGACTGGTCAGTTTGTAACTCTGGTGTTCGTAACTGTATATGAATTCTGAAAACCAGTGTGGCTGAATGGATGAGACTTGCTTTGATCGTATTAGAGTTCTGAGTTGTATTCCCAGCTCTGAGCTGACCCTGTGTAACCTTTCTATTACCTTTTGTAAACTGGAAGGAATAAAGCCTACACGGTGATATTACAGAGAGGTAGTTTGTTTGCTCTAAAATGTATTGATTTAACTGTAGTGAACTGAAATGTATCCACACCACTAGTTGTGATACTTTTGATGTTAATCATTGCATCCATATAGCTCTGCATTAGTTCAAACTGACCTCTCAGCATTCTTGGCAGATACCCCACGGTGCAGTGTTCCACCACACTGCTCTATGCTCTGTTTTTTTTTGTGTGGTACATTTTGGCATGCATACCAGAAACGAAAGAAATTGTGGGACTTGGGGTCAAACTAACCAACTCCCATGCATGATAGTTGCCTACTGCCTAGAGAAGGGGGTATGAGGGTTGTGAATTGCACAGAAATATTAACACTTGCAATTAGAAGAGATGAGACCAAAGACTATGGCCTCCTAGCTCCCAGCTCAGTGCGCTTCTCCTACACCAAAGGTTATTCTATGGAGGATGGTTTTTCTCACACACACAATTGATGAGATCTTTCCTGAAATACAGGCAGGTGGGAAAGACTTGCCGGTGGCATGAATGTTACATGAGATGCGCAACGTTTGGCAGGTCTGAAAAAGGCTAAAAAAATTTTTTTTTTTTCAACTGGTGGCTGAGATGTACTTTCACATTTCTGGATTCCCTTAAATTAGGATTGGATCCATGGCTGTGGTCTTCACAGTTTGGCAAAGTCCAGTTCTACATGAGTGCTTCCTCTAGTGCAGTATTAGATACCTTTGCTTTTAGTGGTAGTTTTGTCTTTGTTTTTGTTTTGTGCTATTGCTTGGTATATTGTGTTGTTACTGTGTATGTGGAAGAGTATGCCATACAGTTTACCTTAATCACCAGTTCAGCTTCTACTGCAACCCACAATCATTGAAGGCCACTTGCAATTCTCATGCATTTGTCCCCCCTCTCTCTCTCAATTGTCTCTTTAATCTTTTAGCTGCACTAGTTTTTTGAAGGATAAAGCACAGTACAAAGGAAATACAATGTGTTCAGAAGCTAGGCACTATTTTGCTTTAATAAAAGTACTTAGCCAAGTCGATGGTTTGGAAGTATTTTCATGAGAAACTGCTTCAGCTGAAAGTTACTAAAACCAAATTCCTTAAAAATAACTGTGAACTCCAGTTTATAATAAGGTCATTGTTGGCAGCCTTAAGTTTAAAAACTTTCCACTGTTTCAAGGAGGGGAAGAATTATGGAACAATGTGGTTTGGTGGCTTTTTTTTTTTTTTTGCTTGTCTCTTTCCCTCTTTCTTTTTTTTTTTTTTAAATAAAGAAAACAACATTTGGACTTGATCCTCCCCTATGATTGATTCCCTTCCTTCCAACGTTTTACCCTGTATTCTGGACAAGAGAGACATTATGAAGGACAGTGACTGGGGAGGGATACTAGATTCATTTTTTTCCCCTTCCCAATTAAAATTGGTTCCACAGAATGAAAATTTGGCAACCTGTATGGAAACGAAGCAAATCGGTTTACAGAGCTTTCTGCCTCTTAGTATAATGAAATCGACAAGAATGAGGAAAGGCTGAGCAGCATCAAATCAAGGTTTTAATGTTAAAGCCATATTGTGCTGGATTTTGATTTTAATTTATTGTTCTTTTATTCTGTCAAAGTACAGTAAATGTATCTTGCACTGTGGTGCTAGTCTATAACAGACAAAAAGACCTTCACAGCTCAGCTCATTATCCATTTTCTCTACAACTTGAGACTAATTTTCAAGGCAACATGCCTGGGAGACTGAATCTGGGACCAGTAATGTTGAGGCCTCTATGGCTGTTGCATGTACTTCTGTAACAGCAGATCTCATGGGGGAATCATTGGCAGAGTGCTGGTGTATATTTAAGGGCTAGGTTGTGTCTGGCCCTAATGCAACTGCATGGGGGATTAGGGTAGAATCATCTTCCTCTCCCTGACTTCCTTATCGATAATACTAGATCTCTGTAGGCCTGGGTGGGAGGAGCCAGAACTATGCACAGCAGTAGTCCCACATACTCTGTGAGCAGGTAAGCAGGGAATGGACAGGTAGGGTGAGAAGTGGGAGGAGCCATGTTGCCACCCCATCACTTGCTGGCCAACCAGTTTGGGGTGGTGAGGAGTATATTTCATCTGGAAAGGGCTGTATTGAATTACTCCTCCTCAGGAACAGGCGGAGAGTGGGGGAGGTGCAGCAACATGAGGTCCCATACTTGGTACATCAAACACAGTTAACTTAGAAAAATCTAGTTTATTTTGCTCATATATGGTGTTTGTTTACTCTTTGTACTTCAGTTTGGGTATTAGAAAAACAAATAAAGGTTTGACTTTACTGCAGAGTTAACCCAAGCTCTTCCTTGGGTGTTGCCCCTACCTTTGCTTCTGTCCACACATGCAGTCCATTTGCCAAAGTTTGGTGGCACTTTAAAGCCTGGGTTAGCTGGCCCGTGTGGGGCTCTAAGCTAAAGTTTGAATGCTGCCTACACATGGAATAGTAACCTGCCACTTTGTAGACACAGGCTAAACCACTTGAGTGTTGATAGTACTCCAGCACCTTCCCACAGTCCCTCCACCCCCTCACCCTCCATGTGTCCAGAAAATCAGACAAGTTCTCTCACAATCTACTGGGAAAGAATCGTGGAGTGTCTTGGCTTACTGCAACACAAAGAACCATGGAATATACCCCCAAAAGTCATAATGATGTACACAGGAAAGCACAGCACCCATGTGGCGGCAGCAACTCAACTGGCTTCACAGGTTTTGCTGCTCACACCCCGACTAGGTTAATGTGGGTGCTCAGACCTAGGTGCTGATCACCTAAATTAACTGTGTTGTGAAGACATAGCCTTAGTCTGCATCACTTCTCTTTGGAGTCTGTTTCACTTTCTTGTTCTGGCAGACTAGCACAAAGCCTCAGTGTTTGGGGTTGTAAATACAAGAGGGGGACATTTCAATCCCAAATGAAAAAGCTTTTTAATTGAAATTTTAAAAGGCACTAAAAGATTTCTGTTAGTATTTGTAAACATTGGTCTTTATCTGGCCCTCTCTTAACATTATTCTTTTGAATGTCAAAGGAGTTTGAGACACACAAAGGTTAAGTCATTTGCCTAGTCAGGAAAGGCAAGAGTTCTATCACTCCTTTACTCTAATCAGTCTGCATTGAGGCCTTTTCTTTTCTCCTGAAAAAGCACTGATTTACATGTCTGCTTTAGAATGCTGACATGTATTTTTTGAGTTGTATGTATGGTGTCCCCTGCCTTTCCAAAGATAAAGTGCACCATATGTGACCTGTGTGTGGAGTTTTAAATTGTCCACATCCACCGCTATCTTCTTTTGATAAAGGGGGAAAATGCTTTGGATTTCTCCTATGCTTGTTCCTAAAGAAAGTCCCCTGGATAACTTCCGAACATCTCCTAATCTGAGTTGATAGTCCTAGATGATTAAATTGATTTCTCTGTAGTATTTTCTATTACTCTAATAGAATTTAACACTATTTAATCACAATGTCTTGTGTTTTTGTCACAATCTCTTTGTCATGAGCTATAGCTTAAAAACTTCCTGTAAATACAGTAGCCTGAATTCCAGTCAATCTCTCACTAATATTTGCCAAAATCGCAGATAGATGTGACATAAGCCTCTCTCCCAGGTAAGGAAAGTGAAATGTCTAATATCTTTCGTTCCAGAGGGGTAGCCATGTTAGTCCGTTTTCAGCAGACTTAAAGTGGGTTTCTGCCCACGAAAGCTTATGCCCAAATAAATTTGTTAGTCTTTAAGGTGCCACAGAACTCTCACTGTTTTAATATCTTTAGCTGGCTCAGATGTATTTTATGATTCTGGCTTTTAACACAATATCATAGTAAAAAAGTAGAAAAACTGAAAACTGTTTGCTATTAAAAGCCACCTGGTATCCTTACTACCTCAAGTTCTCAGGCAAACTTTCTCTTTTGCAACTACTGTCCCTGTTGCTCTCTCTCTCCTTAGCTTCTCCGCAAATGCGTTAATGCTTATGATCATATGCTCAAAGTGGTCATTCAGAATCTCAATCTGCCTGATTCAGAACCACTCCAAGGAGTGGAGCACCAAAGCATCAATATTTATCTTGAAGTTGGGTAAGTATGTCTAGCCTGTTTGCTATACCAAAAGGAAAGTAATCATGTTTCACTCTTAAATACAAGGGCTCAAGTGTTTGCAGGGACTACTAACCCCTTGGAGGGGTTCCATCTCAGATCTTTATTTCAGTAAAGTTATTGGTTTCATGCTCTACCACTTTTGATACAAATCATCAGGAAGTGTGTACTGGCTAGTGATTCTTCTTTCTTTTTTTTAGTGACATGTCATACTTTCAGGAGTGTAATGATGCACATTTAACCAAGCCCAGGGAACCTTCATGTTCAACACCTGATTTGGAAAGAGAGGCTTTGCAAATATTTGCCTTGTTGTTGTCATGTTATACATTGTGGAATTTCTTGGGGGAAGAGGCTTACATGGCTCTGCAGTTAATGCAGTGAAATCTTGTAATCCTTTCCACACTTCACTATAATGAGTTTAAGCTAAAAAATTGCTTGATGAAACTTTTTTAGAGGTTATCTACAGAAGTGTGTACAAACTCTGCTAGAATGTCATTGTCTCATACGTTAGTTTAACAAGGCCCCAGAAAGACTTGTGTTCCTTTTTTGTGAGTCCTACAGAACTTTCAACTCTCCTCCTCTGAACACAGTCTCAAGAAGAAAATGGAACTGACAATGTCTTGGAATATAAGGGTTTTCTATGGGTTTCTCCTTCAGTTTCAGAATGGACTTTTTTTTTCTCTTCCCAGTAGCCAGCAGGGAGACAAGTGATGTGAGCATGCCACTGAGAAGAAATTACATGACTTCCCTGAGTAGGTAAATGTCTCTTGGTTTTTGTTTTTGATTATTTGTTCCTCCTCTCCTCCCTTGATTACTAAAAAACGGACACAGAATTTTTACTTGTTTAAAAAAAAAAAAAAAAAGATTTATGGAGCTGGTTACCAGGCAGGGGAATCTCTGCTACTTCCTTTATGCAGAAATGGCTTCTAAAGCCTGTGTTGACTTCAGTTGCGCACATAGCAATGTAATGTTCTAATTTCAGTGGTCGCTCTAGGTCATAATTTTGAGGCGGGGCATTATAATCCTCCTTCGCTGCACACTCCCTCACTAAGGGCAGTTTTGAAATTGCCCCTTAGTTGTCAAATGTGACAGCTGTCCTTGTCAGTGCATTGCAGAGGCACTGTTTCTAAAGTGCCCCTGTTCTGGAGCTTCTCCCTGGAAATTGAATTGCAGAGTTTGGGGCACTGAAGCAGCTGTTCCTGCATGGATCTTTCATGTAGCGAGAAGGAAGCTCTTTGTAGTTAACAGCTGTGGGTATACACAGAATTAGGAGAAGACATGGTTTCCATTGATCTTCTCTTCTTCCTTGTCCCTCTGTGTTTGGAGCTCAGGCTACCAACAATAGCTTTGGTGGCCACTGGCAAAACTGCTTTTACAGCAGCTGTTCTGCCACAACTCTTAAATTGGGAGTAGGCTGGTCGCAAGAGTGCAAGCAGCCATATGTGCCACTGCAAAATATGTTGGAGGAGCCGGGGCCTGTAGAGGGATTTTTGTCCCAAAGTTGGTGGAGGCATAAAGAGCTGGCTCCACAGAGGAGCTCAGTATCCTTCCTCCTGGAAAGCCACCAGCATCACCATATCCAACACTGATACCATAAATGTGTGCAGTTGCTGGTGTGTTCATATGTATGTGTGTAGTGCTATGCATCCCCTTCCTCTCCTGGTGTCTCCCTAGTGATGTGTCCCTCCAGCACCATCACAAGAGGAGCTACAAGGCATGCTTGCCATCTCAACAGGGAACCCTGGGACTGACTGGACATGGAGACTGAACTCCCATGTTTAGCCCTAGAAGCAGGTCCCTATGGGTCAGTATTGTGGTATGTTTGCAGTGCTGCTTCCTGTGCTTTAGCTCGTCTGTTATTAGACAATTTCACTCTCCAAGACATAACTTGAGCAGGGAAATCAACTTGAGTGTGGAAACCTCTCTTGCTTACTGAACTTTGATGAAGGTTATATTCCAGTATGGCTCATTTTCCTCCCTGCAGGGACTCAGGGTCTCTAGTAATCCGATTGGGATTGTAAGAATTTCACCCACATCTACTCTGGGCTGCCATTTTCTGTTGTAGAAAACATCTTTCTCATACAGTGTTGTTTCCCAGTTGGCTGCTGAAAAGGCTGATAATCTTTCCCATATCTCAGTACTGGATGTGATACTTTTCTGGACAGATGTGTAGTATTCACATCTTAAAAGGGACATTGTAATCTCATGATGCTCCTGGATACCACTGCCCTGATAGTGTGAGAGTCCCAAAATTTAACAGGAGCCCAGGTCTCCTGCATGGTAAATTGTTGTGTTAATAGCAGATCCATTTATTTCCTAATTAATGAAAAAGAGTCTGTTTTTTATTTCAGCCATCTGGCTGGAGAACATGTTGTTTAGCTACTTGCTTATAAATTGGAGCCACACAGGAAAAAAGATGTTTCAACTCCTGTTTTGACTCCTTTTTTTCTGGGTTAACGTAGTTTAAGGTGTGTTAAAATGTATACTCATCACTGCAGCACTTGTTCCTCAATTACTGCAAGAATCCTTATTAAAACATTTTCTTTAGGAAAAAGAAAAAAATGGTATTGTCAGTCTAATTGCTCGTTGCTTGTTTCATTTCACTACATTAATTGTAATTCATAGATGTTGTTTCCCTCATGCACTTTGGAGGTATTCTAGGCTCCTGAATTGTGTGTGTTCCTTGGGAGGGAGGAAATAATTCTGCTGTTTCATGTCTTTTTGATTACTGTGGAAAATACAATGTAATTTTTTCATATGAATTGTTATGTTTCTTTCTCTTCATGGTGACACTGAGGCTCGTATTCTGTGTTCTCCAAAAGTCCCCTTAACACACTGTCTCTTTGGAGGCGACATTGTTCTTGTGGAATAATTTCTAAGGAGCAGTGATGTTTACTATAGTTCTGCCTTGCAGCCAGCAGATTTTAGTGAAAACTTGCCTGGGGGTGGCCTTGTCCTATTTTCCTCTTAGATGGTTCTGGCATTTATAAAACTGGAGAGATCGTGCTTCTGAATTTTCCAGTCTGAAGAGCTCGAGCCAAAACAGCAGGGAGGACAGCAAACCTGCTTGTTGTTTGGCTTAAGGCAGCTGGGCCTGTTTTTTCTTTGATCTAGAGCAATGGCAGATTTCCTTGGGTTTGGTGTAGAGGAGGAGGAAGCAGAGGGAAGCAGTTTGGATGAGCAAAGTAGTGTAATCTCTGTTGCTTTGAATGACTGGGCCTGTTTTCTGGGGTTCTCAAACTTTTTGTTCTGGGACCCCCTTTGCAAATATTTCAGGCTGTAATGACCTCTCCCCCACCCCCCAAAAAAGTGACCCCCCCCCCCATGCTATGCAACCCACTACCCCATGCCATGCCACCCTTACTTCTGCGCTGCTGCTGCTGCTGTGGGCGGCGCTGCCTTCAGAGCACCCGGTCAGCAGCCCTTGCTCTCCAGCCATCCAGCTCTGCAGGGTTCTGGCTGTCAGCCACGCACAGCATATGCGGGTCTCACAACCTGCGACCCCACCCCATAATAACCTTGTGACCCCTTGAGGGGTCCCGATCCCCAGTTTCAGAACCCCTGCCCTATCCCTTCTTCCCTTAGTCCCTATCCCCTATTGAGTTAAGTTAGCAAACTCTGAGTTGTTTTTATTCCATGTTTAGAGATTTTGCTCATTTGAGTTATGACTAACATGTAAGTTTCCATTAGAGAGTGGGGTAGAGTTTATTTTGTTTTATACTATATTAACATAGCGTTTCATAGCAATAAGCTCTCTTAGGCTGTGATACCAGGAGCTGCAACTTAGACTTCATAATTAGAGAGTGATAGCTATTATGTAGTTTTAGTGGTATTTGATAAGTGCTCATCAAATTGTCTTTTTTGTGTTCTCGCTTCTCCATCCTGGTCAGTTTTGTTAACTAATTAGGTTCCTATTGGTTTCTGCCCATTGTAATCTATGCTGCGCAAATGACTTTGAGGAATGGAAATTAGAAATATCGTCACTGAACCACAGAATAGAAATTTGATAAATATGAGAAACTCTTTGATAGCTTGCCCTCAGGCTTGGAGGAGCCTAGTTGTCTATAAACACATTCTCAACAGCCTTCCTCTCTGAGCAAAGTTTCCCATGGAAATAGAGATTGTACTACAGCTGACCTTTATGTACACTAGTTGTATAGTTATTAATAGATGGTTCATTGGAGTTTTGCATACATATATAAGAACATTTTTAGTTGCCTCCCAAAGTGACTTGTTTCCTAGGGGCATGGTTTCTGAACATTGCTGCATACGTTTCACAAGCTTTTTTATGGGAATCTTCCTGAAGAGCCAGTGAGTGAGAGTGTAAGCCACAGTGATTCTTTGTTCCCAGTGTGTTTTAAGGAAACACAAGCAAATGCTTCCTCGGATGTGCATTTATGTATTTTGAAGGCGCTTATCACCCTATAATTTAAGTGCTAGTTAAGTCAATTTGGAAGGAGTAATAATTCTCTAAAAGTACCAGATGTACTGAGTTCCTACTATTGGGTCTCCAATAGTGTGAGACAAGCCGGTGACAAACATTAACACATCTGATGATACCCAGTGTAAAATGTGAAAACCAAACTCATTCCTCTTTTTTCCCATTGTGATGCATTCTCCCTCTATGTTTGCTTCATTGTATCTCTTTCCTGATATATGTGTGGGGGAGTATGTCTTCAGATTGGCTGATGTCATAGGTTCTACTCTAGTTTTGCTGCAGTACTGTAGGAGTAATGTAGCTGGTGCTTCCTCAGAAAACTGAGTTTGCTAGCTTTGAGCAAGTGTTGATCAAGAAGAATTTTCTGAACTGGCACCACTGGATGATTTCACTCCCCTTACGTTCAACCCACTTCCAACATTTTGGAATTCTCTCAGACAGTTAGTGACACCTGCTGCAAAATATCCTGTTTTATAGTAAAAGGAAGCTGATTTGGGCCTAATGGAGGAAAGGTAATGGGGGAAGAGTCAGTCAGGCAGAGCAGAGTCCAAGGATACACTTCGAACTAGTGCTTTGATATTGAGATGGGATGGGCCAGCTGAGATTTCATGTCATGAAATTGATACCTGAAGTTTTTCTTTGCCGAGGAGGGGAAACACCAGAGTATGCATGACTACGCCAAAGGAGGAGCTGAACCTTGTAGATATACTTATTTCAGAGTCATTACCAGCAAATTGAGATGGGAGTATCATCTAAGCAAGTGGTTAATTTCTACCACATTTGCTTTCCTACAGTTTTTTTTCTACCTCTCCAAGTATAGTAGGTGATGATACAGTATGTTTTGTTTTGTTTTTCTTCGTTTTAACTTTTTAATTTAATTCACACGGAGACATCCTAACCTGAACCGTTCTTTTAATTATATCTTCAGTTTTCCCATTTATCTCAATTTCCTTTTCTCTTATTAATTGGATCTGCTTTCCCTTTAGTACTTCTGTTCTCTGATTATGTGCAAAATTCTGTCTTATTTTCCTTAACCCTTTTGGCTAACATTAAATCGTTCTGCTTTGTGCTGCCCTTTGCTCCACAAGTATTAGCAGCCACAGCGCATTCTTGGTTTGTGCCTCCCACAGTTTTCATTACCAGTCCAACCTTTTTTTCTTTCTTTTCCCTTTTTTTTTTTTTTTTTTTAAAGCATGCTCTTGTGGATTCTAATATTTCTTCGTTCATTGGACTTTACTCACCAAATTTTTTAATTTCCCCCCAAATTTGCTTTTCTGAAACCTAATACCTGTACTGCTGTTCTCTATTATAGCTATTCTCTTAGTATGCTGAATTCAGTCATGGTCATGGTTTCAAATTTACCTGTCAATTTCACATTCTTAATTAGGGGGGACTTAGAAATAAGAAATAGATGCAGTAAATTTCTTGTTCGTATTAAGTTGCTGCATAACCAAATACCCTTGAAAGTCACATGGGTAATAGTGAATGAACCGTTGGGTCTATGAGTTTGGGGTGTTTTTTTAAATAGTTGTAGGAATCACCATATTTGGTGGGCTTCTTGAGCCTGAAGTAAGGTGGTGAGTCATTTTCCATTGCATTTTTGTTTGTTTGAAATGACAACTATTTGATTTTGTCAACTTTTTTTTTTTTTTTTTTTTTAAAGTTTGGACTTTTTACTGGAATTAATTTTGGGTATGTGCTAATCTTTAAGTTTTTGTTGTTTTTTATTAATTTGGTTATTATGAAATCCAAAGCTGATAAAATCCCAAGCTCTTCCTTGGTTGCCCATTGGTTTCTAACTGCCAAATACATTACGCTCAGTCCTGTTTTGCATGGGCTGTGGCCAGTAAAAGTAGTTGCATCATCCAGATTACAGAGCTTTGGGAAAATGCGTTAGTCAAATTCCAACCATACAAAAATCACTGGAGATTAGGAAGGACTGAGCTATTTGACAAATTCAGCTTTGGTGAATCAAGCCTGGAATTCTAAGAGGGTTTTCCAGCTAGACAGTCATTTTTTCTCCCAATTGTCTTGGCATGGCTGATCACTCAAGAGTGACATATGGTAGAAACATGCTCTGAGGGACAAGTCTTCCGGATGGCACACAGTACCACGCAAGATAGACAGATGGTGGCTTATTCAACCTTGGAAAGTAGTTTAATCCTACATATTGGCAAAGGCTGGGTGCTGAGAGAGACACACACACATACACACATGTCTGTGGAATCTAAAGCAAAGCTTTTGTGAGTTTACTTGCAAACCGCATAGCTCTAAAGGTAGTATCCGCACTGATCTGATAAAATACAGCATAAATATCTGCGAATATATTGCAGTATCCCAAAGGAGGGAAAGGGCTGAATGCAAGTTTCACTAAAATATAAAATCACAAAGTTGAAGGGTATTGCAGAAATCAAGTTTACTTAACTTTCCACACCTTACTCTGGACTAAAAAATAACATGTTAGTGCAGCAAATTGATTTAAGTAATTGGCTTATTCTGTAATTTTCATTGTTCATATTTGTTGGGAGAAGAGGCTATTTATATTTTTTCAGACCTTTTGCCTAAATTTCGAAAGCTTTGCTGGTTTTGTGAAGTGCGTTTTCCCCTGCAAAACACAAACACTTCATACTTTGTGTATTTTAAACAGAAAGATTGACAAGGCAGTGTAAGCACAATCTAAAAAGATTAAATTTCTCAAATGCAAAATTAAATTTGTAGTAGAAAATGTAAGCTTCATTTTAAATATTTGAAAGCAAACAAGCCTCTTACTTTGATTAGTATTAAATCATCTTTGTGTAGAAGAGAGTTAAAAGAGGCAGATTATATCCTGAATGGAAAAACTGGCCGCTTCATGTCATTGTTTAAAGTGCCTAGAAAAGGATGCAACTGGAGTCTTGCTGGAAACTGTGCAATGACTGCTCTGCTAGGATCAGAGGTTCACGAGAGTTTTGGGAATACTGAGCCCTCCTGATGAGTACTGAGGGATTGTCTGCTGAGCTTTTCCTTTTGCTTTGCTTTGCTTTTTCTTTTTTACAATTTCCAGTAGATTACCTCTTGTGTTCACAACTACAAGCAGCTAACTCCTGGCTGTGTTGGTCTCAAGGACATATACTTCAGTTTTCATATGGCTTTTTGGGTGAGTTGACAGCTGTGTTTGGCTTTCTGATGTTCTTGTGGGACCATGGGTATAAGGTAGCCAACCTAAATTAATGCCAGTAACACTTTAATGATACTTGCATGATTTTGTATATAAGATGTTTAAAATTTATATTTTATATGTTTAAGACTGCATAATTATATTTAAAGCTGGTTGGGATTTTTTTTGATGAAATGCTTCTTTTGTTGCAAAATATCAATTATTTGAAACTGAAACTTCCTTAAGGTTTATGATGGAATTTCTATGTTGAGGTACACCCACCGTGAATAGGCAGTAGACCAGAAGTCAAGGCATTCACCTGCAATGTGGGAGACCTGCGTGCAAGTTCTTGCTCTGAACTAAGGGTGTTAGTGTTAAGTAGAAAAGCAATTCATGGTGTCAGGGTGGTAAAGATAGAGGTGCATGCAGTGCTTGTGAATGAGAGCACCTTTTGATGAATTTCTTCTTGTCCTAGTTTTCTTCCTCTTGCTGCATACCCTTGCACAAGTTGATGCAATACCAAATCATTGCATAACCTCAAGGCCTATGACGACTGGCACAAAAAACTGATGCATCCCCCTCTTACTTTGACCCACTTGAAGCATTGTTTCTTGGACCTAGTCCTTTAAAAGCTGTAAAGTTAAACTCGATGCATGCCCATGGGCATAGTTAGTGAAAGGAATGCAGCTGCAGGTAGGCAAAATACTCTCTGCCTGCTCCTTACAGTGTTTACGCTACTGCAATCTGTACAAACTGCAGGGGAGGAATCGTCAGCCTTTTTAGATAGCTCATCACAGGAGCCCAGCCTTGGTATCACAAAGCATACCTCATGATCTTCCATGAATCAAGCAAGAAAGAGGAGAAGGCAAGCAAGCTGCAGCGTGATGAGATTATTTAATGGTTCAAATCCACAGCTGATCTTTCTAAGACTGGCCCTTGATCCAGATCTACAGTTAAACTCATAACCACTCTATATCTCTGAAGTCTTATCTGTGCTAATTATTGTGAAGTTATTTGAAGTGACTCCATAGTTTGGTTGTATTGAGATTTAAATTAGGACTAAAATCTCCTGCTTCACACTTCAGTGGTTGAATTTAGTCTCCGTTTATTGCTGCTGAACTCAGGATGCTCTCAGCAGACGTCTTCTATGGCTGAAGGAGCACAAGAACAGCAAAATGCACTGCTCATTGGGTCAGTAAACTGGTGATAGAGAGGGGTAGAAAGTAAAAACTGTCTAGTTCTTGTGTGTTTTGGCACTTCACCCTCCTGGAGACTTAAACTGTAGAAGTAGCAGCTGTATTCATGTAGTGTCAATTTATTTTAAACAGTGGTTTGAAAATGTGGGCATGCAGATTTGGTTTCCTTTTATAGGTGATGTGTCTTTCCCAGCCGTTTAAATATGAGTCCGGATGAAAATGCTGTGATTTCTATCCTTCAGTCTTTCTTCCTCTCTCCTTCCCCCTCTGTCTCTCTTGCTCTCTCTAGTTTTAACACAGTTGAACAGCACTGAAGTGTAAAATGTGCTTTTGCCAAGGTCAGTTTCTTGTGATTACTTGCCAGGGGCAACTGATGCCAGTTGTAACAGACTGAGTCTCAGCAGTCCACAAAGTCACATTGGTGCTTATGCAGAGGACAGCCAGTGTAGGTTATAGTGTGGAATGGCTTGTAATGCTGCTGAATTTCAACAGATTTATTTAACTCTTCATGACTACTCTGGGCCTGCCTCATGGCCTGGAATCTGTTTATCTATGAGATGGACTGTCCTGCTCTACAGAAACTCTGAAAGAGGCTTTTGGGTAGACAAGAGTGATTTCAGTCTTTTGTTTACATGGTGGGCTGCCTAATAGTTCAGATACGCTCGATCAAAGACGATGGAATATAATAGAGCATCACCGTGAAACAAGTTGTATGTATTGGGGTTGTTATGGATGGCTTTTTGTGATTGGTTGGCTTCTTGGGAAAGTCATATTAAATACTGCTGCATTAAAAACTCAAAGAGGAGAAGAATGGAAAAATCCATGTTTAGCAGATGTATATGAACAAAAGCATTTTTCCCAGGTTCATTTAAAACCTCCAGCCAGCTGTTGATTAGAGGAGCGTTTAAAAAAAAATAAACATGCAAACTGTTTTATTTTTTCTAAAACTTACATTTAGTCCCTGAGCATCAAATCGTTTTTTGTTTAAAAGCTGGTAATGGACATGACTGCTATAACAGAGACAGTAACATTAACTCCCCCAAGGAGAAAGTGTTTTTGTTAGGGTTGGAATAAGAACCCAATTAGGATCCAATTCTGTGCACATAATACAGGACTTGGCCTCTCTTCCACTGCTTTCATTCCCTTGCTTAATATATGACAAAGCTAATACAGTCCCCTTGTGAAGGAATTTTACACGTAGAATAACAGAGAACAACATTCCTTTTCTTATTTCCCTCACCTATAAATATACACACCAACTTTTAATTTAATTTTAAAAGTAATCATTTCTGTAGGAAGTGTCTAATCCCAAGGTTTTGTGAGACTGATTTCGAGGTGATCTATTGTGATAGACTGACGGTTGAGAGCACTTATTGGAAATTTAGAGTATTGGATGTAGGACTAGGACTGGAGGTGAACTTCTGAGTTGTTTGACATCCACATCCTGATTTTGATTTTGTGGCTTAAAATCCATCTTTAGTTGAAAGATATACTATGCAACTGTGTTTCTGTGTATCACCATCTTCAACTTCTCTCTTGGGTTTGATGTTCAATTTTGAGTGACTCCAGATCACCAGTAAATCAGTTTATCAGTAATTTAAGGCCTTGATCCTGCAAACACATATGCGCAGAAGTAACTTAAATGGGCAAGAGTAGTTCTATTGAGTTCATTGAAACTACTCACATATGTGAAACTGCTTATATGCATAGATGTTTTCAGGTTCAGAGCCTTAATGACACCCTCACCTCAGTCTTGTGTCACAATCAGTTATTTTACCTGACATGTTCACTTCTTTTTTTGTCATAGAGCAATTGAGACTTTCATGTACTCTCTTCTTTCTATTTTTGAATTTGTTAACCGCTACCTCAGTATTACAACCCAAAAGGGTAAGGTATTCTAGGGTCTACACTTAATTTCTAAACTAACCTCCTACTCTTGTGCTTACTCTTAATTTATTGAAAACCTTATAAATAAAATATCAACAGCTTCCTCACAACCCTTCCCTCAAAAACTTATAAGGCCAGATTCTTAGTTGGAGCTATGCTTTGTTATCCTACCTGAGGATCTGGCTTTGCACATTTTAGAGGGGAAGGCTATGGGGAAATGTTTACTTTTTTTAACCAAAGTGAACTACAGTTCATTGTGAAAATAATAATATTAAACTATTTAAAGACTTGGGGAATTGAGAACCACTGAAACACCTTATGAAGGGTTTGTTCCATGTTTTCCCATCTAACTTTATTTTTTAGTCTTAAAAGAAATTATTGAGGAAAAATGCTTTTTTTTCTTTTTTTTCTGCAGTATATTGAAGGCAATAAGAGTAACCTTTTTTACAAGTACAGTAGGGGAAGTTTTCACCTGACATCTGCATACAGTTTTTCATCGCCTGCTTGGTTCTAAAACTGCAGAAACCTCAGCTGTAGCCCCAACCCTTACTTGTGCAAGTGTATTTCACTGACACAGCTCTCAAAGGAAGCATATGGTATGATATCTCTTTAGAATTTGTGAAAGTTGATCTTCTAGCAAGTTGTACTATAGACATAGCACATCTTTGGGCTTGGAAATGAGCAGTATGCATATCTGTGCTGTGCATGTAGACTTGTAATCCAGTAATGCAAGTCTTTTGTTGGTTATTCCAGAGAGAAACATTGGGGACAAGTGTCTTCTTCAGTTATTCTAAGCAAGAAACCATATGCACTAAAGAAGTTTCAGTTGGATAATTTTTAATCAATTGAAACTAGGTGAATGGGTATTCCATGGCGGGGGTCAGTCCCTGGAGCAAGGGGCGGGGCCAATTGGGGCACAGCGGGGCAAGGAGGAGGGATGGTCCCTGGAGCGAGGGGCTGGGGCACAGCGGGGTAATGGGGGGTTGGTCCCCAGAGCGAGAGGCCAAGGTGAGGCAAACGGGGTATGGCGGGGGGTCAATCTTGGAAGTGAAGAGCTAGGACAATTGGGGCATAGTGGGGGTCGGTCCCTGGAGTGAGGGGCTTTGGTCGGGGCAAGCAGGGCACAGCAGAGAGTGCGAGGGGTGGCCAGGATCGCCCCCAGCGGTGGTGGCGGTACCGACCTCTTGGAGCCAGGTCCAGAAGCCACCTAGTTCTTTCCATCAGGTGTCTGCAGCTACGCAGAGCAGCCTCTTCAGGCTCCAGCAGCGTCTGCTGCTCTTCCCGCCCCCCTGTGGCGGAGCCAGTTACTGTGGGTTACCAGACCTTTTGAAAACCGGACACCTGGCAGCCCTAGATAGATGGTTAACTACATATTCAAAATTAAAGAGACACAGTTACTCTACATTCAATTCTATACTTTTTGAAAGTAAAATAAGTCTTTAAGACAGGATTATTTCTTACGTTATTGATGGGCTTTTCCCTTTCTCTAGAATTGAATCTGAAGCAAAGACTTAAGAATCATATTTTAGATGCCACTCCGGACCTAGAGCACTTATAGAATAGCTGGACTCATCAGTAATTTTCTTATGGCATGATTTGGGGAAAAATGCCATTAACTGTTACTGAGACAAGGTAGGTCCAATAAATCGAGACAAGATTGGTCCACTCTTTCACCAACAGAAGTTGGTCCAATAAAAGATATATTACCTCATCCACCTGCCTCTCTCATGTCCTGGGACCAAGCATGGCTACCACAACACTGCAGACATTGTGTGATTGTTAATTGTTAATTCTCCCCTCCCCCTTTATGTTAATTGTCATGAGTTGGGGAATGACTCATCTGGGTGAGATAACACTTCTTTTTCAATTATTTGCAAGTAATCCACAAAACTAATGTGTCATTTGAACAGTGATGGAGGTGGACAAGTTAGGGTCTTGTAGTCTGCAGTGTGTATTTTTCCTGTATGATATTTGAGGACTTGAGCTGCATGACTCCTGTCCACTCTCATGGCCAAATTCCTACCCCCTATGCTGAACATTTTACCCCTTAGTGAAATTAAGCATCTTAAAATAAAAGAGAATATATAATTTATGATATCAGAGATGTTGCAGATTATATAGTAACTAGAAAAAGGAGATATATGATTCTGGAATGTAGTAGTGTCTCTGTGCATGCTTGTGCTCTGTGAGCAAACATACCTTTGTAAAATGCACAGACTCCATTTGTATCCTATTTCTGCTTGAAAGTGATTGCAAGCCGTTCAGTCTCCTGCAAAGGTGTCAGCATGTTATCACTCATTTAAATTGAACAGTATCTTTAACTCTGAATTTCCTGGTGCTTGTGAGAATAAATCAAACTACTACATTGTTTTCATCAGTTTAGGCCAAATATTGGCATCCAGCTACAGTGAAGTGGAAGTGCTTCAGGAAAGTTATAAAGATGAAATGAGAAAATTTACAATAATATTTACCACTAGACACCCAAGAGTTCCCTCAGGCAGAGATTGGAGACAGTTAGCTGTTGCATTTAGTCAGCTTTCAGTTCTTTTCAAACTGACTGACACATAATTTTTAAAGGAAAAGAATAACACATTTTTGCTCTCAGAATCTCTGATTTCCACTCTCTGCTGGAATCCTCTACTTCTTCTCATAGTTATATAATCTGTTGCATAACCAAAAAATACAGAGCCTTATGATGCGGCCCACTCCATTTGAGGAACGACTAAGGATTTCAAAGGGAGGTTGTGTGTGTGAAGCCCATAAGGATAAAGGCAAATGTAAGAAAAATGGTTAAAAAAGAAGGATTGGTTACCAGAAGGAGAGAGCCTGAAAATAAAACCAATCCTGAAAAAATGAATTCTCCTGAAGTTAACTATATTTTTAGCTTTAGGAACATTAGAACAGATCAGGGATTTTCAAGGAAGAGGTGTGAAACTCCTGAATTTTTATTTTGCATACACCTGCATACTTGGAGTATTTTGCAAAATACTGACTTTTGGAAATGGGTTTGTTGTGCAGAATTTCATCTAGTTTCATTATTTGTGCATGGATGCAATCATTTGAGAATCTCGAGGTGCTTTCTTTAATAAATAAATCAATTTTCACAATTTTTTGCAATTAAAATGCTTTTAAACTGCACCAGTGGAAAAATTACTTGAAAGAAAGAAAAATAATCTTATGTCATTTATGCATTATGATTATATTAAGTTGTACCATTGCTTTAAATGCTTATATTTTTGTAAGCAGATTACATACAAAGTTTTTAAAAATTCACAAGAAAAATGCAGACAGATCTCTTTTCAACCTAACACCAAATATTTCTCATCTCATAGAAACACCTAGAGCTGAGGTGAAAACCTAATTTGTAGTGTTATCTTACTTCAAATTCCCTGAATTAAGATCTCTTTACCATTTTTTGTAATGCTCAAAGTCTGGTTTACATAATGGAATAATGAACAGCAAAATGTCAGGTTTTAAATGAGCCTTTTTCCCTTACACATATTCAAATTTTCTTTTGAAACTTCAGACCCTGAATATTTTGTCCTTTTTACAATAGGAGTAAAATCTGAACATTTAAATCATGTTTTGGGCTTTGAACTTGTATGCAGAGTTTGAATTTGGGGCTAGTTTAGCTGGGGTTACAAAGGAACTGATGACAGTCTTAACTATAATACTCGTGAAAGCTGCTATAACATATAGAACATTACGTAAGGGGAAGCCACATTACTTCATCACATGTAGGGAGCTTTATGGTGTTGTTTCGTTCCATAAGCCTATGATCCTGTGATTTACTAGATCATCGCTTTCTGGGTTTTATGATAGGTAATATGATTATAACATGTTTTTCTTACTTATCATCTAGCCAAACTGGCAAAAGAAGGCAGGAAGGTCAGAGGGGAGATATATAGTATATCTACTCTCTACCTACCACCCTTGATTGTTGTCTAGTTTTCTAGACTTTAACCCAGCATGAATAATAGTGTCTATGTCTATGTTAGGAATGCAGTTGGTTTGATGATTGGAATGTGTATAGTGTGTTTCATATACTCTGAATCCGAAAAAAGTATTGTAAGTCAGAATGTAATTTATTATCTTGGGTGGAGAATGACTAAAATACAATACTCATGATAAGTCTCATAGAATTCTTTGTATAACCAGGAATATTTGAATTATTATTTAACGAAAAATGTGGACTACTGATATTGGAGCTCTCTCTCCTCACCTTCTTTTGCTAGGAAGATTGCTCTGTTAAATATATTTACAAAGTGATAATCTCTTTAAAATGCATAGTCTGGTAGTGAGAACACGGGAACTTGTACTCAGGAATCCTAGCTTCTATTCCCATTTCTCACTACCTTGCCCTATGTGGTTAGTGTCTCAGTTTCCCTAGTGTACGTTCTCTTAGAGTGGAAAGGAAAAGGGGATGGACAATGGTGGTAGTTTTTATAAGTTTTAAATAACACCATAGATATGTGTGGTATTGTATAAAACAAAGACACAGTCCTTGCCATGAACTTTTATGTTGTTTGGATGCAAGTCTTCATATAAGTGGAACCATGTATGGGACTTGGTTACAGCAGCATGGTCCCTCACACAGATAAAAGATGGTTTCAATTTGCCACATGAACAGGAACTTTAACTGTTTTCCTGAACTGTGTAGGTGTTAGCATGGCTTGGGAACATGGATAAGGCCCTATGTGCACTACACAGAAGTTGGAACCATGCTTGATCTATGCATATCATATACAAGTACCCAATTATGGTTCCACTCCCTGGCCTGAAGTAGTTGAGAGCAGCCATTACAGAGAAAGCTTCCATATCTCAGGGCTAGCACATGCTCAGCCACTCTGTGAAGATGGTAGATGTGTAATCCTGTCACATGTAGGAGCTGTGAGATCCTGGCTTATATGTACTCTGGTCAGCACTGAAAGGCGCAAGCAGGCTTGGTGAGGATGGAATTTTCTGAGATTTTTAGTTGTGAAGATCGAGCAAGCTCCAGTTGAGCATGTGTGAACTGCAATTTTTCAAAGGCTTAGCTGAATTTGGGAGGACTTTCACAGGGATGGCAAAAAGCACATGCCTAACATAAAGCTCGCCTGCTACCAACCTTTCAAAAGGAAAAGTCACTAGAATTTTTTAACATTGTGTCTGTGGAAACAGCTGGACCATTTTGGTTAAAAATTTCACCAAAAAGAAATTAGCTTGGGGCTGACATCCAGCATGGAAGATTTCACCCCCAGTGATTAAAATTTGTCAAAGTTGATAAGCAACTGAGAATAGGTTCTTAAAATGGAAAGTGTTAGGCAACTTGAATAAATGGCAGTGCTACCCAATCCTGCCTGTACTGCAGAGAAAGTTCATCTGTAGATGTTTGCTAACTGACATTTTAGAAAATATACAGTACAAAAACTAACTACAAGCACAACATTTCAAGTTGTGTGATGTCATCCCTCCCAGACTGCCAGGATGAGATCTTGATCACGCTGAGGTCAGTGGGGTTTTGCCATGGACTTCAGTGATGCCAAGATGTAGTAAAAGACAAAAAGTTTTGTGTTTTGTTAGTTTTTATTTTGGCTAGAGAGGTAGAGACCTTGACATGGGAAGAATGCATGGTCCATGTTTTCATGCTACTTTACCATCTCAGGTAAAAACATCACCATCTTCGTAAATGTGTTTCTCCTTTTTTGTATTGTTTGCTGCCTTAACTTCTTCTAAGAGAAGAATTCACCTGCCATTCTGACACAGTTTGAATCCTATGCGTCACTAGCTTTGAAAATCTGAACTGTTTCTTCTTGTCAGATTTCTTTTTAGATGGTATAATACCACGTTACATGATCACTAGTTGTATATACAGTAAACAAGTCAGTGAACTATCTTCCCTTGATTGTATTTGTGCTCCAGTTAAGTTATACGTGTTTGTGTTGCGTTGTTAATCACATTTATCTGCCCACTACACTTATGAGCAACTATATCGTTTGCCTTGACTCTTTAGATAGTATCTTACCCTGCTGTCAGAATGAAAGCAATTTGTTGGTGACACAGTGTAGAGAAATCATGCAGGCATTGATCATAGATCCTGTAGCAGAAGAGCCATTATAAATCTTTTGATAATCATAATAATAATGTCTTGGATGTGTTTAGCATCAATCTAATCTGTATTGTACTGCTGTCTGTCATCCTCTTCCATGTGAAATAGATTGACAATAGTGAAATTCCTGCTGGACTTCACGGAGGCTCCAGTTCTTCTTCAAGTGCTTGCTCACGTCCATTCCATTGTAGGTGTGTGCGCACCTCCGTGCACAGTTACTGGAACTTTTTCTTCCCTTTAGCAGTACCCATAGGGCCAGATCCGGTGCCCCCTGGAATCCCGCGCACATATATGAGGCCCTGCGGGCCCTATGCCCCCTCAGTTCCTTCTTTCCTCCTGTGATGGTTGCTGGAACTGCTACAACTTGCATTGCAAGTTTCCTCAATCCCTTTTGTTCTCCTTAATCGTTTGTTGTTTGTCTTAGTTAGGTAGATTAGTCCTTAAGTGTTGTTAATAGTGGTAGTTAGTCGTTTAGGAGAGTCCCGGCTGGAACTTTGCTGGGAGCAGGATATGCCCCACTCACTGGGCTTCAAACCTTGTGCCTCCTGTGGAAAGGCGTTTCCACTGAGTGACCCCGCTCATGGCTTAGGCGATCCCTGGAGCCTGGGGGACAATCTTCAACAGCCTGGTCACCCTGAGTGAAAGGGTTGACATGGCGCCGCTCCCCAGTAAGTTGCTCTGGGTCACGGAGCACCCCACATCAGCAGGGAATGGAGCGAGGTTGCCCTCTTGGCACCAGTCGTTTTCCCCAGCACCAAGCGAAACTCGTTCTAGGTGGCCACTCCCCGGCACCAAGGAGTTCGCTCACATCAGCGTGGCGCAGAACTTGCTCACCAGAGGTAGACTCGGCACCGAGGGGGAAGCGACGCCATAAGTCTTTGGTTCCCAGGAACCGCTCTGGGCATTCCAGTTCGCAGTCAGAGCATGATTCACCATTTCAGCACTGGTCGTGGCACCGACAATTATCGTGATCAATGCTGCGAAGAGGTCGTTCTCCAGAGCCCCAGAGCACCCACAGATCGGGTCATCACTCCCCCTCCACTCGGCACTGTACAGCAGGAGCTTCCGATGCTGGAGCACCCCTCTGCTCAGGCAGCCCCGGGATGGCCTCAGGAGCAGTGGCAACCCCAACGGCCATATTGGAGATCTTGGGGGTTTCCAATGGAGCCAGGTCCGCAGTCATTCAGGTCGTCTGGGGTGCAGTCCACACCACTGGTGCTGGAGAAAGGCTATCATTCAGCCTACGATGATGATTCGGACCACGAGAAAGGGATCTCTGTTGGGGCCCCCTGTCAGCAGGGAAGGGATGCCACCACCCACCGTGCCCCTACAGTCGTCCTCCTCTTCCCCAGATAAGGCGGTCACCCAGGGACCATTGACAGCCCTGGATGATTTCAGGGCACATCAAGAGCATCTCAAGAGAGTGGCGTCCAACTTGGGGTTAGAGGCAGAGGAGCTGATGGAGGCATCAGACAATCTCTTTAATGTCCTGGCAGCAGCTGCTCCAGCCCGGGTTGCCTTCCCCGTGCATGAAGGGGAATTAAAGATAATGAAGGTTCTGTGGCAGACCCCTTCATCAGTGGCCCCAACTCTAAGGGGACCAAGAAGAAATATTATGTCCTGGCCAAAGGATTTGAGTAACTTTTCACCCACTCCTCTCCCAGTACCCTGGTGGTAGATGCTGCCAACCAGCAGGATAGGCAGGGACAGCCTGGTCCTCTTCTTCACAAAGTCCTGCTGAAAATCAAGAGGGACAAGGCAGATGTTATCTTAATTGCACCAGCCTGGCTGCACCAGAACTGGTTCAGCCTTCTGCTGGACCTATCGATTGCCCCCCCGCTGGAACTACCGAGACAGCACGATCTCCTTTCCCACAGTCGCTTGCTACACCCGGACCAGGTGATCTGAAAACGAGGCCGAGCCTTTGAAGGGGAGGTCCTGGATGGATTGTTGGACCTCCTGTGACAGCCCCGAGGATTGCAGCCATGAGCACCTGTGCATGCAGATGGCGGAGACCATGGCTCTGCCTGCTGAGTCTGCTGCGTCTGAAGATGCCTGCAGCGCTGCTCTGGCCACCATAATACCCTCCTCCAGGATGGTGCTAAAGTCCATTGCCTGGTCCTGGGGCAAAGCGTCTGCAAAGCGCTTTAGAGAGTCCGAGAGATTGAAGTTGTACCTGCCCAGGAGAGCCTGCTGATTGGCAATTCGAAACCGCAGGCTTGCTGTCAAATAAACCTTTCTCTTTATTTTTGGGCATGGGGGGAGATCAGTTTTCTCCCACCCTATGACAATTAGGTTCCTGAAAGGGGTGGATGGGCTCTATCCACAAGTCCGTGACCCGGTGCCTCCCTGGGATCTCAATCTGGTCCTCTTGCAGCTCATGGGGGCCCCCCTTCAAGCCCATGGCTACATGCCCTTTACTGCTGCTGTCATGTAAGGTGGCCTTCCTGGTGGCCATTACCTCGGCAAGGAGGGTCTCCGAGATGAGAGCGCTGGCCTCGGAGCCTCCTTATACTGTGTTCTATAAAGACCAGTTCAGTTGCAGCCACACCCGGCCTTCCTGTCCAAGGTGGTTTCCCAATTTCATTATAACCATGATATTTTTCTCCCCTTGTTTTTTCCCCAACTGCATGGTTTGGAGGAGGACAGGAGATGGCATCTCCTCGCAGATTACATCATGCATCAATTTCTGTGATCAGCAGGCGAGGGTGTCCCTCCCGGGAACCATCACAGTGCATTCAACCAGGGCTCAAGCACCATCGCCCAGCAGGCAACAGAGGACGTGGGATTCGGTAGAGCCGTGCTCAGTGCAGCTCACCAGTAACTCCTACCCACCTCCAAGGTATTTCTTGTTAGTCACCTATGAAGGAATGGACATGAGCAATCACTCAAAGAAGAAAACTAAGTTACTTACCAGTAACTGATGTTCTTCGAGATGTGTTGCTCATGTCCATTCCACAACCAACTCCCTGTCCCCGCTGCCGGAGTTGGCAGAAAGAAGGGACTGAGGGGGGTAGGGCCGGCAGCGCCCCATATACCACAGCATGCACGCGGGACTCCAGAGGGCACCAGAGCCAGCTCTATGGGATCTGCTAAGGGGAAAAAAGTTCTGGGAACCGTGCACTGTGACGTGCACTCACCTATAGTGGAATGGACATGAGCAACACATCTTGAAGAACATCAGTTACTGGTAAGTAACCTAGTTTTTTGTGCTCTTAAAGACTAAATGCTGGAGCTTCTTGTGTGTAATCATGAGAGAGCTGATGGATGCACTCTGTCAAAGTGGTGGTTGTAGTATCTAAAAGGTTAGTGATATATTGGTAAGATTTCATCACTGGGCCTTGCCCAAATTGTGAAATTTTCAATTGTGTGACCTTTTCCAGTTTGTTTAATGTAAATCTGTAAGGCACAGGACTCCCATGATTGTAAGAGACAAGGGCTGTTCATCCATATTACTAAACTTTGTCTCTGAATTCAGATTGAAGTCTACTATTCCGTGCAGGATTAAGAAAATGAAATTTATTTTTAAAGGAAGATAATCTAAAGGAACTCTAATCCACATTGTGTTTCTGACGTCACCAATTACCTCACTGATATTTTTGCTGCTAGTAAGTGAGCTGTTATATATTTGATTTGTATAACAAAAACTTGCAAGTGTCAATACTCCCATTTACATATATAAAGGAAAAAGACAGCAATCTGAACATGCAGAAGATGAAAAATTCTTCTTACAGCTGACCCAACAAATTGCAAGCCCCGTTAAGAATTTTGTAGCCACAATATACAAATGAAAACTGAATCTCAAATTCATATTCACACACTTTTCAGTTCTATTTTTGTGGAGAAGAGGAAGCAGTTGCAAAATGCTTAAGATTCAACATGTATACTTAATTTTCATTGGATATCAATTTGTTTACACAGAAACTTTGGATCAGGAAGTTCTTTTCTATTATGTTAGCATTAGCAAAAATTTGTCTTTTTACTAAAGATACAAGATGTTTGTCTGCTATCTTATTAGTAGCTTCTCCAGGTTTTCTGCTTCTAGTAGCTGTTCAGTTTTCCACAAATGTTCATAGAGTCCAAGGCCGGAATTTAGTCTTATCATTTAGTTTGACCTCCTCATAGAACTGCCCCAAAATAATTCCTAGGAATTGTAGGAAATTGATAAGGGAAGTAAAGGGTCACAAGGAGAAATCTATGGCCATCAGAGTTAAGGACAAAAAGTAGTAGTTTTTTTAAAAATAATATTAGGAACAAATAGAATCCTATACATTTTTGTCTATTTTTCAATGGTAGAATTATCAATAATAATGCAGAAAAGCAGAATTGGGGGAAAAATACATGATGTAGTTATATTATATGATAACATTCTTCTCAGTTCACTAGTAACTTGGGAGGATGTTAAGCATTTAGACATTTTTCAAATAATTGGGTCCAAATAATTTGCATCCTGTAGTTCTAAAAGTACTGGCTAAGGAGCTGGTATGTCTTAAGACCAGAAGATAAATATGTTGCCTTCAAAATACAAGAGGAGGCACAATTGTATTGGGGATACACGGATGCTGGAAGACATTGTAAGATGCAAGCAGTTGCATGCTCTTCATTTTGCTGCCTTTGACCTTTGATTTTGAAGTTTTAGATTACATCAAATCAAATCTGATGATTCCCTATTGGGTCATGAGCTCCTGTTCCCAGAACTAATTACATTTTCCTTGCCAAATGCCTTGAAATCCAAACTGATAATAGAATCACAGAACCGGAAGGGACCTTGAGAGGTCCTCTAGTCAAGTCCCCTACACTCAAGGCAGGACTAAGCATTATCTAGACCATCCCTGAAAGTTTGTCTAGTTTGTCTAGATCATTTTGAATTTTCATCCTATCCTCCAAAGCACTTGCAAACCCCTCTCCTCTTCGTATCATCCACAAACTTTATAAGTGTACTCTCTAAGCCATTATCTAAATAATTGATTAAGATATTGAACAGAACCGGACCCAAAACTGATCCCTGCAGGATTGGACAAAAAAAAAATTGGGGATCCAAAGAGTCCTTTTCTGGAATAAGATGACTTGTTAGTATGACTTCCATTAAATATCATGAGAAATGACCACTTTCTGCAGAATCTGTCTGTATCGTTACAGCTGTGCCGCTGTAAGAATGCTTGTATAGCTGCATTATGTTGACAGGAGAGAGCCTAAAACTACCTAAAGGAGTGGTGGTAGATATGTTAGCTGGAGACTGTCTCCTGCCGACACAGTGCTGTCCACACTAATGCTTATGTTGGCAAAACATACGTCGCTCAGGGGTGTGTTTTTTTCCCCACATCCCTGAGTGACATAAGTTTTGCTGGCATAAGTGCTAATGTAGACAAGGTTTTAGATTTACTAGTTTTAGCTTCTTTTGAAGCACCTTTTTCTTTCTTTGCTTTGTTTACATTTTGTTTTGGCCGTTGTCTAAAAAGAAAAAGAAGAAAAGGACTTTGTCATTCATCGACCCTCTGTTGCAGGGACACCCCCTGGACAAGGGTGTGCCCGGCTCCCCAGGCTTAAAAAATGCCTCAGTTGCAAGAAGTCTATCCCAGTGACTGATGGTCACTCTCAGTGTGTTTGCTGCCTAGGAAAGAAACACATTCCATGGAAGTGTTATTTGTGTTAGTAACTGAAGTACGGATCCAGGAAGGACAGAGAACTCAGGCTCAAACTCCTTCTCATGAAATCAGCCCGCTGGTGTCTGGAGTCCTTGCAGGAACCTTCACCACAACCCTCCATTTCGAACGGAAGTGAGCTCAGAGAAACGCCTGCGAGTCACTCACACAAGGCCTCTAAGAAAAGGTCTGCGAGTCCCCGTAGCAATCCCTGATTGAGCTGGAAATTATCCCTGGCTTGGTCAGTATCATCAGTACCAATGGCACTGAAACCATCTAGATCTGGTACCTGGGGTACGCACAGTACTGAACCAACAGGACAAGTCAGAATGCCTAAAGACCCATGGGCACAGGCAAAGAAGCACTAGTACCACGGGGACGTGAGGAACATAGAAGATCTGCCTGGGGAAGGCTCCATCAGTATGGTCATCAAGATCAGTACCACCAACAATACGCCTGGCACTGACAGACCCTGCTATCAGGTCTGCATCTCCAACTCTGTCGGTACAAGCCTCTCAGTACAGACAGCCTCCGCCAGTGGCGACGTCCTCTGCACAGACAGATTTCCGGTGTGAGACATATCTTTCAGTCTCTGATATACCGAACTCTCCTCTGCTCAGTACTGGGACCCCAGTACCGAGTTCACCCATAGCCCTTGGCTCACCGATGACCTCTTGCCATGCACCGCCCTGTTCATCATCGGAATCACTCTTCTCGCCTTTCACACAGAGCTCAGTTTCATTATGGTTACCGGGCATATCATCCCTCTGATCCATAGCCTTCTTGATTTTGACACCCGTAGCATTAGCCACCATGCCCTTTCCCACCACCGTGGCTGTATTGGAATCCCTGGCAAGCCCAAAGGCAACAAGCCTTTATCACCTCTAGTGTGTCAACAGCTGATGAAGTACCCTCCTTTGGCCACTGCCTCAAGGACATCTGAGCTCCCTGAGCAGGCAAAGGTGTAACCGGAGGCCGAAGTTGAGGAGGAAGTTACTCCTCCAACCTCCTTCTAGTCATCATTGCCACGAGACAGTGATGCCCTGGTAGATGGTTTTAAACTGTTCTAGGACTTGGCGCAGAGGTGGCAGAGGCACCCCAAATAACTTGGCAAGAGGTGTAGGAGTCGCACTACAAGCTGGTGGACATTCTATATGCCTCCACCTCTTCCAGAGTGGCCCTCGCCCTCCTTATTAATGAGGCTATACTGGACCCCAGCAAGGGGATATAGTGGACCTCCACATCCATCCACCAACTTGTAAGAGGGTGGACAAAAATATTATGTGCTAGCAAAGGACACGGAATTCCTTTTCTCATACCCTCCTCCCAAATCGATCCTCATGGATGCAGTTAACTCTAAAGGCCACCAACATCACTTTCAGTCCACTCCTTATGACCGGGACTGGAACTGCCTAGACCTGTTTGGCAGGACAGCCTACTCCTCTGCCACTCTCCAATTCAGAGTGGTGAATTACTAAGCTTTGTAAGCTAAATATGACTGTCAGAATGATGTGAAGCTTAGTTCTTTTATTGAACATCACCCTGGTGCTCACAAGGATCAGTTTAAAGCTTTGGTTAATGAGGACCATCTGGTGGCACTTGACAGCACTGATGTAGTGGCAAGTTCTATTTCAACTGCCATTGTGATGAGATGGGCCTCATGGCTTCATCTCTCCAGCTTCCCCCAAGGAGGTCCAAATGATGGTGGAAAATCATCCCTTTGAGGGGACGAATTTGTTTGTTGAAAAGACTGATGCCTCCATTCACACATTAAAAGATTCAAGGGCCATGCTTCGATTCCACAGGATCTATACACCTGGGTATAAAAGAAAGTACAGCCCTCAGCCACCATTCAAGCCTCACTCACAATACTCATCCCAAAATCCATCTCAATATGTACAGAGATCATATGAACCCCAGAGGAAGAAGCCCAGGTTCTCCAATCGGAAGACGTCGGAGTCTCAGCAAACTGCCTCTCAGCCCTCCACCTTGAAGAGGCAATTTTGACAGGTTGGTTGAGGTGCCCATAGAACACACTCCTCATTTCATGCTGGAAAACACCACACATTCCTTCAGAGACCGTCTTGCCCCATTCCACAGCACCTGGGAATGGGTAACCTCTGACAAATGGTTGCTGGAGATCATCCGAGATGGATGCTCCATCCATTTCTCCTCCCTTTCCCCTCCCAAACAGCCTTTGACCTCTAAGATGCATATTTTCACATCTTGATCATACCGAGCCACAAATGTTACCTCAGGTTCACGTTAGGCCAAGACCATTGCCAACACAGATTACTCCCCTTTGGCCTCTCATCGGCCGTCAGAGTATTCTCCAAGGTCCTCTTGGTAGTTGTGGCCCACTTATGCTCTCAAGGTATCATGATTTATCCTTACCTGGAAAACTGCCTTCTCAGAGCGTGATCCCTTGCGGAAGCCCTACAAGTCACTCAGACCACACTGGACCTGCTTCAGAATCTGGGTCTGCAGATCAACTAATAAAAGTTGACTGTAACACTGGTACAGAGGCTAGAATTCATAGGACCTTGACTCCATTCAGGCGAAGGCGCTGTCCCCAGAGCACAGATTTCTCAATCTCTCCTTGTTGATAGAGACAGTACAATCCAGCCCCCAAATGTCGGACAAACATTGCCTCCAACTCCTGGGGCACACGGCTCTAGGCACATCAGTCATCACTGATGCCAGACTACGCATGAGATGACTCCAAGCATGGTTCAGTTCAATTTACAGGCCAAACAGAGACAACATAAGCAAACTTTAGATGCCCACCAGGGTCAAGCAATCTTTGGACTGATGGAAGGACCCAGTAAACATCTGTCTGGGAATCCTGTTTGTTCAGTCTTCCCCATGTCTACTCCTGACCACTATGCATCCCTCATCGGTTGGGGTGCGCATCTCAATGGTTGTGCAGTACAGGGCAAATAGTCGCCAGCCAATACATTTCTCCACATCAACCTGCTTGAGCTCAGAGCAGTTAAAAACTCATGTGCTCACCTCTTTCCACTGATCAAAGACACACATAAGGGTCATGATGGACAATATAGACTCCATGTATTACATAAACTGTCAGGGAGGCACCAGGTCTCACTCCCTGTGTGTAGAAGCATTGGATTGGGGAAATAGTAGCTCTGACGGTGCATCCCCATTTCACAGTGTTCTTTCCTGACAAGGTCATGCTTAGACCACATCCAAACTTCATTCCCAAGGTGACTTCCACATTGCGCATAAATCAGGTTATTCAGCTTCCATTCCAGCCTTTTATCCCAAACTTCATCAGGATAATATGGAAGCCATCCTCCATACGTTCATTGTGAGGAGAACCTGGGCCTTCTATTTGGACAGGACGAGAGTCTTCAGAAAATCTCAGCAACTCTTCCTCTCCATTGCAGATAGGTCAAAAGGTACAGTGATTTCAGCTCAGAGACTCTCTAAGTGGGTCTCGGGCTGTATTAAACTCTGTTACCAATTGTGTAACGTAACACCTCCATCTTCAGTGTGCACATATTCTACAAGGTCAGTCTCTTTGTCCATCCCCTTCTCCAGTACCTCCCATAACACATCTTTCTATATCCGTGGGTCCTTCACATGGCTATCACAGCATGTGGTGTACCTCGTCCAGTACATTAAATGCCCCCAATAACAACTATGTGGATGAAACCAGACAGTCACTACACTCTCATATGAATTCACACAGAAAAATGATAAAAGACAAAAACACCATATCATTTGTGGGCAAACACTTTTTACAAAATGATCACTTGGTCTTTGACCTTTCAGTCCTCCTCATCAAAGGAAACCTCTAGAACACCTTCAAAAGACTAGCCTGAAAGTTTAAATTAATAATTTTGGTAGATACTAAAAATCCTGGTCTCAATAAAGACTCTGGATTTATGGCTTGTTACAACAATCTGTAACTCACTAACCTCTCTCTTTTGCTACTTTATCTTGAATGGTCCCTTAGAATATGTTAACTACTTATGCTAAACAATCTGTTCTACCTTGTATTTAGCTCTGACCTCTCCCGGACCTGAAGAAGAGCTCTGTGTAAACTTGAAAGCTTGTCTTTTTCACCAACATAAGTTGGTCCAATAAAATATATTACCTCACCCACTTTATCATGCTGATGAAAGCATTCTATAGATTTTATAATGGATTAAGATGTATATACATGCAAACCAAGCAGTATGTTTCATATAGGAAGAACAGGAGTCTTATGTTTTATACCTGTAGGAGAGAGCACTGCCTTTAACACTTTTTCATATTTATTATGCATATTGCATAGTGAATAAACTAACTTTACTTAACAACATTTGACTTCTAATGTAAAGAAATGTTTTTAAAACTGCTTATTTGCTTAGCTATTAGTTATTCAGAAAATGACACAAATTTTTTTTAATGATTTATATTTCAGGATGCATTTTAGTTTAACTGAATTCTTCTGTATTTCATTGAACACAGAAGAGGCTGGGCTTCAGATGTATGTTTGTCGTTTTTGTGACTTTGGCATTGTGTAGTTGAATAAACAATTTGCATTTGAAGTGTAAAAAGGTCAGCACCAATGAGGTTCCTGCACACTAGGAAGCTGGTCTACTGTTGTAGCATAAATTAATCTAAAAAAACTGACAAGAAAGAAGACTTCTTTGCTGTGGAGGATTTCCTTTAACCTACAGACTTAATTATCATTGGCTGAGGAAGGTCATTTTTTAGCCCTTAAAGTGTGGTCTTGACATGAAACTAGAGCTCAGTTAGTATTTTGTGTAGAATGATGATCTCTCCTGGGACTTGAGCAATACTATTGTGTACTGTAGCTTCGGATAACATAGTTGATCTTGGTAATTAGATGTTGTATTGCTTAAATACATTTTTCATGCCTCTGACTTAGCAATCCAGGAAGAATAAGTTGATCTGTTGCATGTTCAAATGACAGAGCAGTCTGTCACAGGTTGACACTTATATGTCCCTGGAAGTGTCCAGGCTCCTGCCTTGTGTTTTTCTTTAGTCTCCTCCACTCTGCTTTTTTTCAGACAAGCTGACCTCAATACTGTTTGAACCTGTCTCTAGCGGTGTCTTGATTGGTGAATCTCTGCCTATCATCTCATGGAAGAAATTGATAGCTCACTGTGTTATAGATTCATTCATAGAATTTAAGGCCAGAAGGAACCATTAGATCATCTAGTTCAACTTCCTGTATAACATAGGCCATTAAACTTCACCCCCGTATTAAGCCCAATAAATGTCACCGAATTACCTCTATATTGAGCCCAATAAGTTATGTTTGGTTAATGTATATATTCCAGAAAGGCATCCAGTCTTGATCTGAAAACACCAAGAGACAGAGAATCCACCACTTCCCTTGATAGTTTGTTTCAGTGATTAGTCACCCTCAACACCCCATAGTACCAAGTCAAATGCCTTTACAAAAGTCTAAGTATATGACATCTACGCTGTTCCCCTTATCAAACAAACTTGTAATCTTATCAAAGAATGAAATCAGGTTTGTTTGACAAGACCTATTTTCCATAAAGCCATGTTGACAATTGTTTCTATCCTTTAATTCTTTATCAATTGAAGCCGGTTATTTCTGTTATGTTTCCAGGATTGATGTTAATCTAACCAGCCGATAGTTACCTGGGTCATCCTGGGTATGACACAGTTGCTCTCGATAGGAGCTACTGGCTTCTGTGCACTTTGGAAAATCTGAAAGAGATGGTTATGGATTCTTATAAATACCTGATTTTCAAAAAGATTGGGTTAAGTGCCTGGCAAGGCACATTTTGCTATACAAATGGAATAAAGCAGCAAAATGTTTGGTAACTGTTCGGGCCTACCAATCTGTAGTCATCTCCTGTGTATAGTTTGTTACAGGTGCCAGAACCTTTAGAGCCAACCCTGGAGCTCAGCATAGATCCTTAAATGACTGACCCAGTTTCTACAATTAGAACACTCCAAAATGAGGAGACAAAATACAGTCATGTTAGTTAATGACTTGGACTTCATATGTCTATAGAATTAGTTTTCTGTCCTGTATGTATCCATATCCAAAGACTGCTATCTAGCAAACTTTGTGTAATGGCTGTTTATGCTTTCAAATCACATCACAAATGCTCCAGGTACTGCCTAACATAGTTAGCCATGAAAAGGGCTGTGCATGGTCTCTGTACCTCAGTAGTGGTTAATAAAAGAAGTTTCTCTTTCAGCAGCACAACCAAGTATTTCAGCTCTTTGAAGTTTTTCTACAGGCCATAAACCTTGATTAGGATGCTCAGCTCTGTACAGAGAATCTGTCTTGTCACTAGCATTGTGGTGGAAAAAGTATTTCCATCTCTGGAAAGAGTTCCCGAAATAAAACAAATCATATGCCACTGCTAACAGAAGTCATTAACGTCTTCTATAGAGAGCAAAACTGCTAATCTTCCTGAAAAATTGTAGTACTTGGCCTGATCCAGAAAGCCAACACTCATTGTGGATAACCTCTTCAGCTGCCATCACATCTCTCAAATCTTCCATTCCTAGGCAGAATCTTTGAGAAAATAGCAATGGAAAACCTCTAGCATGCAGTATCTGCCAACTTCCTAGATACTTTGTAGTCTGGCTTCAGATGCAGCAAGAGAGCTTTTTCCACTTTTTTCAGCTTTCACCTAATGGGGTTTAGTGAAATAAAACCTGTGAATAACCGTAGAACAAAAATTTGGTCATGTTCCACAAGGGTCTTCCAGTGCACTGAAAGATTACTTACTATTGGCAATAGATGGTGTCTCAAAGCTAATATTAGTTGACCTCTGTGCAGGGCCTGATTTACACCTTACGCGGCCCTAGGCATAGCATCTTCAGCACCTCTCTGCCTACAGCTGATCTTTTGTGTTTTCTGCATGGGAGCAGGGGCGTGGTGAGGATGGAGAAGAGGGGCTGGGATGACTGCTCAGCCATCTCTGGGTGGGGGGAATATGCTCATCCCTGGGCTCCGGCTGGGTGGGGGGAAAGAGGAGGAGCATGGCTGTGGGGCCTTGGGAGAGAGGAGGGGGAGCAGGGGGTGGGCCCAGAGTTCTGGTGCTTGTGCAGGGCCCCCAAATTGGCCAGGGCCCCTGGTCATGGGCCCCATTGGACCATGTGATGATCCACCATTGTTTAGGCGCTCCTAGAAGGCCAGCACCCCTAGGCACGTGCCTATTGTGCCTAATTGGAAATCCGGCCCTGCCTCAGTATAGCATTTGGCACAGTCAGTTACAGTGTATTGCTGACTGGCTTACATGATATAGATGGTTCTGCACTATAGTGGCTCCAGTCATTCCTCTCTAACAAGAGCCAGAGATTGGCAGTGGGCAACTGCTCCTGTTTTCCTCCCAAATTCTCAGTAGTGGAGTCCCAGAAAGATTTATCCTGTGCTATCCTCTTCAATATCTACTGTAGCCTGATTTTATAGGTATTAATTTATTGAATAGGGTAATAAGTTTGCCAATTGCTCTAATTAAAGGATTATGAGGTTCGTGTCCTAAATCAGGCTTCAGGTGAGTTTTATAAGGACACCGGGTACAACACAGGAAAAATTCCAGTGATAACCAATATTTGTATAATTTTATAAATTTATTAAAATAACAC